>NW_020189499.1:248893-254533 GCF_900000015.1 Plasmopara halstedii
TCTCTATAAAACGTAATCACGTGTCGAGGTTGCGTCGAGTTGCCGGTCGCAGCAGCAGCACGCGCATCCTGCTGGGCACGGCCGATTATATTGGCCACGTGGTCGCCACCACTTCCGGGCCCAATGACTGAAAGCCCACTTCCACCACCGCGATCTGAAGCCCCACCAGCGTAATACTGGTTGGACTGGTCAGCATTTTCGCGGCGGTCGTCGCCATGGCGGTCGTTAAGACTCGAGAGACTCACGATGTTGACCATGTTGGAAATTTAGGGGTCTTAATTGTTCATGTTAGATACTTTTATAAGATTTCGAAAAAGTGACTACAAATTATTACAACTAATCGGAACTGTATAGGATTCGATGGTTAAGCTAGGGCAGTGCGTTGCTCAAAATGCGACTTAGGCGAATCGCTGCTTGCAGAAACGTTGGCTTCGGCAAGTGCAAAGTCCGTTTTGCGCGCCTTGGAGAAACTCGCGTACATGCGCTCGAACTGCAAACGAGCGGCCTCAGAAGTTGATGGCTTGGCGTTCTGAAACGACTTTTGCACATGATCTTTGGTGATTAAACTAAAAAGAATGAGTCAAGAGTATTATGCAATTCAGATCATTATCATTCTTGACACATAGACTACGTACTTGTGGCCGCTACCATTGAGCTTCTCGTGCACAAGTTCGAGCTGTGCTGAGTACATGATCTTCACATTCACATTTTCATTGTTAAATTTTCTCGGCAAAAATTACTAAAAAAAGTTCTCGCACTTACGGCTTGCAAATCTGCTCCAGTAAAATAAGTACTTCTCGAGGCTCTTGCAATGACGGGGAGAAAATTGAGAGCTTCGTCAGCAAGCTTCATGTTTTTCGAGACTGCGCGAAGAATATCTAACCGCTCGTCTTCATCTGGAAACCCTACATATTTTCAGCACTTTAAGTCAGTAATGACCTCATCATGATTTGTCTCGTCACTTCATACGCACCGCAATACAAAGACTTGTCGAGACGACCCGGCCGAAGAAGCGCTGGATCAATCATATCCGGTCGACTTGTAGCCGCCAGTACGTATACGCCCTGTATCAATATCAACTCACATAAGACTCTTCGCAATTGGTAGCTATCCGTAAATATGCTTCTTCGATAACCTTGCGAGCTTCAACGCCATCTAAAAATGTGAGCAACTGGTTGACCATACGATCAGTTACACCGGTATTGTCCGCACCGCGGCGAGGAGCTATTGAGTCGAACTCATCAAGAAACAGCACTGACGGAGACGCTGAGCCAGCACGATAAAATAAGTCACGGATTGCCTGTTCACTAGCTCCAATATACTTGTTCAGGACTTCCGGGCCTTTTACACTTATAAAATTTAAGCCGCATTCGTGCGCCACAGCGCTAGCCAGCAGAGTTTTCCCGCATCCAGGTGGCCCATAAAGAAGCAATCCAGCAGGAAGTTTGATTGGGGTGTTGTCATATAGCTTTGCATAGCGAGTGGGTAGTTCCAGCGTATCCCTAAGTACAGCACGCACGTCATGCAATCCACCAACGTCGCTCCATTTGACTGAACTCTTAAAAAGATCCACTCCAATCAAAGCTGTTGGTCGGAATTCATGAATGCCTTTTTCAAAATCGTTTTGATTGACCGTGTAAAGTTCCTCAGAGCAATTGCTCGATTGCTCAAGGTCGGAACGTTTTAGCATCTGATGCAACGTACGGTCAGTTGCACTCGACAAATCGCGAAGATTGTAGCCTTCCGTCATGGACGCTAGTAGTCCAAAATCGATGGCAGGGTCAATAGCAATATGCCGCGAGCTCTTCGCTCCATTGCCATTCGACTTCGCATCGTTAACCTTCATTCGTAGCATCTCGTGAATCACTACCGCACGTCGTTCTGTATCTGGTAGGTCGACTTTAATGGGGCGATCAAAAAGCCCACACGTTCGCAAAATCTTATGAATGTTGGTGTCGGATCGAGCAGCTGCAACGATAGCAACACTCTTGCTCTGCATAGCATTGCCCACTGTCTCTAGAAGCTTTTTTCGCGCTTGTTGTTGGTCTCTATGAGATAACCCGGAAATAATTTCGCACTCTAGTTTAAATGATGCATTTAACTCCGCAGTTGCTTTCCCTATTCGGTAAAAGTTCTGTTTCAGCAAGATCACGAGTAACTCCGCGATTTGCCGAGATTGTTCGTTTGCGACACCACCCGACTCGTCTTCTTCTGGCACCAGCGCGTCCAAATTATCTAATACAATCAAAGTTGGGGCTAACTTTGCAGAGTTTTCGAACAACTCGTTCAATTGGGACTTCACCGACTCCATCTTACGTCCGCGTAAATCTCGACAGTCGACAACCTTTGCGAAAGATAAATAATTCGATGAGGTTTGAACCTCGTGTACCAGCGTTCGTAAAATTGTCGACTTTCCGCTACCTCGCTCACCATACATCAGGGCGCATCCCGGAGATTTTGTACCCAGCAAAACTCGTATAGCTGACCCATTGCAAGACAGAATTGGCCGCACTGCTTTCTTCAACAGCTTATAAATCTTAGTGGCACGTGATAACTTGAAGGATTGATCCAGCGCACTAATCGATCCTGCTGTTTGATTTATTTTCTCAAACACTTGCTGTTGGCGGGCAGGTGCATCAAGCACAATCACTTGATCTTCCGATAGATTATATTTATTGTTTCCACCCAGCACTGTATACTTCATTAAAGAACCTGCCGAAAAATCTATAAAAGCAAACAAAACTATCGATGAGCGAAGGTGCTCGTCGCGTCGGTAATTTGATAATACGAACTGACCTTTGTGCTGCTCAGCACAATTATCTTCTTTAGTATCGTATTGGATGTCAATGATGGCATCAATACTGTTACCATTTTTCAGTGTTAAGCTAAGTACCGAGCCCGGGCTGACGACGTGATTGCAATCAATTGAGCTGATCCAGCGCAAAAAGGCTTGTTGAACATTGCGAGCGAGCGCTGAAAAATGCCCATGAGGCCCATTAGTTTGAATGGACAAAGTTATTGAAGAAGGAGGAAACTCTGCTTGTTTTAAGACACGAAGACGAACAGTTGCACGCACACTGGCTCCCAATGTAGCTGCCGCTCCTGCATTTAGAAAAATGTGACCCCGCGCAACACCATACGATCCCCTTAGTCTGGCAATGTAGCAATCAAGTTGCTGTCTGACGCAAGAAGTTAAGCCCCACGCATCTTAGGAAAGGTGGACGAATGGTACCTTAAAAGCTTGTTGTGGGCTTCAATAGTGGTCGTGTCTTTCGACTCCGCAATCCAAAGTGCTACGACCAGATCATCTTGTGCTTTTGATGGAGTGTCAGAATACGCATCACCATACAGTGTTGCTAACGACTCTGGATGTACCCACACTTGGTCAGTTAAGTCATTCTGAAAATTTTTCTGTGTATTTTATATCATCATAAGGACAAGAGGCATTGCTCGCAACTGATTTGGTAACCGACTTACCTGGACCATGAAAAATAGCGATTGCTTAAAATCTAGATCAGGGCTCAAGCTGTGCTCCGCTGTATATACTGGACGTTCTTTCGGTGCCACAATAATTTCTGATGTCGGAGTCAACCGAGCATATTCCCTATCAAACGTGCGGCAAGATCGGGTGATATCAGTCAGCCGTGAAATAAGATTTACATTTATCGCATAGCGCGTCAAATTACATTTCATCCGGAAGAGACACTTGGATACGAATTAATGTATTCTGGTTTATCCAGATAGGACTCACTTGTTTATCATTGACCACACACATCTATCCATCCAGTGAATAGCGTCATCTAGGGTCAGCATTTCCAAACATGACAAGAAATGTAGCGCATACAAAACCTGTCGCAGAAGCTCCATCTCAATACTTTCCGTATGGAGCTGAATCAGCTCCCAGTCATCTGGTGTGCAAGGCTCTACGTTTACTTGCCGAGCTATCGGAAGCGTATTTTCCACATTTACTTCGATAAAGGACTGTGGCATCGTCTCCACATGATGCTTCTGCCCAAACTCCATCAGTCATTGCTTTAAATTAAATTCTATGTCATCTCAAGAAGAACTTACAATGCCCACGCAGCACGCTAACTCGGTGGGTACTTCAATGACGTCGCTGTGCATAACCGGCTCACGTTAGATTTCGCTGCGCAGCACTTCGCCTGGTTAAATCTACCTGCGCAGCGCCCGATCTTTCACGATACCACCATTCCATCCAACACACACGCTCCGAATATATCCGTTCGGCGTCTCCCATGACAACTTGAGAATCGTGGAACCGGCATCCGCCTATGCAATTTAAAGTTAGCTGATAATCAACAGTTGTTGATAGAAGTCATCGCAACGCACGATAGTAGGGCTTTGTAAGAAAGACTGCACAAAGGCGAGAGGGAGGTTGACAAAACAGGTGTTTACAGGCACCAGCACCGGTGCCAAGAATGCACCGCGCGTCATCAGTCTTGGATTTAATATGGTGAAAGAGTTATAGCGAGATAAATTAGTGGGGAAATTGACTATCATAACAATTTAAATTATGATTTGACGCACGAAAGATTTGAAAATGTGACCCACAAGACGAAAACTTTTATTTGATGACGTATTACTCTTATTTTCAAACATACCATGACGATTTTCAAGGCCGTAACGCAGTCCCCTCACAACTTCTCGAAAATGTGAGCAATCTTCTGCCGAGTAACACCCGAAGGGTTTAGCCCTAACGACTGCTATGAGATCCGGAAATATTTGACCTCCATTTCACCATGTCGTCTTCTGTGGATGTGAAAATGTCAGCTTCATAAATTGCGGGCCACGTGTATATTTCTCCTCCGACTTTCATATTTATGAGATTTGGCCTTCGCGCTTACGATCATTGAAAAAGAAGCTATAGACTCTCAAAATTAGATGCCGTAATAAAGTCATAGAAGACCTGGTCGGAACCGGTAAGGCCAAAACACGGGCGCGTATAATGACAGCCTGGAAGGCTATCTTTTTGTGCCCTAACATCATTTAGCATCTGTTGAAGAGATTCAGAGAGTGGCCGTGGCAAGCCTGCATATTGAACAAAAAAAGCTTCGGCTCAATGAGACCGCGTCAACGATCGAACGGAAGATGGATCCGTACGCTGCAGCGGGGCTGCCGTAGCTTTGCGCTTTGAGGAAGCGTGACTTAGGTCACCGACCTCTCGCTCAATACTCAGAACAAGTACGAGTTTAGCGGATCGCAATCCGCTTCCTCCAAGAGTAATTATAGCCTTAACCCAAGGCTAATTAACTCTTCGGTTCAAATTCAAAACTGACTTTATTTTTTTATCTGTGGCAAAGCCGCCTAATTTCAAATATGTAGTAAAATCTAAATACATGCATTACTACTGGCTACCCAGCCACGTACCGTACTCTTATTTGGGTGCAGTCACGCCATGACCATCTCGTGTGACACACACCCCTATTACCAGGGTACGTGTTAACCCGTTACAGGTACCCACCGGGTGCTGGCTGTCCATGAGTTTGGACTTGTGTTTGGCCTGCCGAAATATTCGGCGGGCAACACAGGTCTCGTGGTATTCGTCGACCGGTTGAACAAGACGGCTCATTTGGCGGCGGTGCCAGACACCATCGACGGGGTCGGTACAGCAACGCTGTT
>NW_020189499.1:254543-254892 GCF_900000015.1 Plasmopara halstedii
TGCAGGCGAATGCATCGCTGCAGGCAACGGTGGGGCGCTTGGCTCCATTGGAAATGGAGGTTGTTGCACTCCGTGCTCAGAAACAGTTACTGGCTCAATTTCTGGGTGGCCGAGGGCCCGTGAGATCCGCTCTGGCGCCGATGCTTCCGCGTTCACATGCGCCGGGTCCCGATACAGCTTGCGCAAACGCACGTAAGACACCGGGTATGTGCGCATCCGTTCGGAAAGGTTTAGCGTATACGCTAGGCCCCGCTTGGTCACAACTTTAAACGGTCCAATTATCCGTGGACTAAGCTTCGTCCGGAAGATAGCAGAGGCTGCATGTATAGGCAGGTTTTTTGAATATAAT
>NW_020189499.1:254902-255364 GCF_900000015.1 Plasmopara halstedii
TCATTGACTGTGATTCTGAAGTCGACGGAGCACAGATAAGTGACATAACGCTAGCGAAGCAGAAGAGTGAGGAAAATTGCAAGAGGCAAATGCAGCCCTCGACTCACTTAGCACTCCATTCGACATCAGGCTTTGATTTTCATCGCCCTAATGTCGTACAAACAATTAATGGGCCAATTTCACGTGATCAAGTGCTTCATGACATCATGACGTCAAGGATGTGGAATCTCTGCAAGATCATTTTTATTACACTACCGACTGCAGGGATGTTACATCGAACTGCCGCAATCTCAAGAGCTTCATTAGTGATGCAATTGTATGCTTCCACAAAAGTCGTGGAGCTTTTGTTGTCTTCGTTAAAATCATCGCTTTCTCGGCATTCAGAACGGTTGCCTGCTTCCTGGGATTTGTGCAATTGCTCGATACAAAGACGACAGTGCCACTTTTTCGGTATGCCAAGCA
>NW_020189499.1:255683-255817 GCF_900000015.1 Plasmopara halstedii
AATACTTTATAGGTGACTTGCAGTTAGTATGTAGGAAGGAAGACATTAAGGAACACCTATAAATATATTCAGTCTAAAAACTACCTAAATTTGGTTAACGTGTCCTCTGACCAAGGATCTGTGAACTGCCGTTC
>NW_020189500.1:0-339 GCF_900000015.1 Plasmopara halstedii
TATCTATGGACCAACTCGTCCCATTCACATTGAATGTGCAACTCATGGCTGGAGTTTTAAAGACAAAATGGTCATAGACATGTCCAACAGGGACTTTGCTAAACTATTGTTGAAGACTAAGTTGGGTACACCACTTCCAAAGCTACAAGTTGACAAGCTTCAGATTGCGGACTTACCTCTACCGGATGACATATGGCGTTTTGAGTACAGATTGGATCGCCATGTACTACCAGTACGCTCCGATCTTAAGTTTCGTCTTCAACACAATGCATTAGGATTTCGATACAAGTTTCGATGGAGAACTGAAGTCATATCAAGCAATACATGTGTACATGGATG
>NW_020189501.1:0-343 GCF_900000015.1 Plasmopara halstedii
CAAGGGCTGTCAAATGCACCAGCAACATTTAATCGTCTTGTGACGCAGTTGTTCAGGACCCACAGGGCGTATGCACAGACATATTTTGACGATATTTTCGCTCACAGTCGTGCGGAGCACGGGAGGACGGATGAGGAGAACCACATCGTACATTTAAGAGCGGTGCTCGAGTACATGCGCACGAACAATCTGTACGCCAATGCAAACAAGTGCATCTTTGGCGCAGAAGAGAGTTCCTTTATTTGGGTGCTCCATTGGGAAGCGTGGCCTTCGAGCGGATCCAATTAAGGTCAAGGCCATTGTAGACTGGCCGGTTCCAAAGAACCAGAAAGACTTGCGTAAG
>NW_020189502.1:0-4746 GCF_900000015.1 Plasmopara halstedii
GCTGTGCACGAGGGGAAAGACGCTCGCACTTCATGTTCTGACATGACGTTCAAAAGTGGTGGTGTCTATATCAACAGAAGTCAAAATCGGAAATGAGGGGTCTGCGAATTTTATGATTGGCTTATTTTGCGACTTGATCTGGTCAAGGCATATCCAACCGTAACTATCTTTCATCCTTTTACCACTTAGATAGAGCTGACTTATTAAGAAATTTCTCCGATTCTGGATGATACTGGCTCTAAATGAAAATCTGACAACAGAGGACCTTCAATATGGTGCCTACAGGATAGATTTTGTCACTGGTTACTACATTGCCATGCGCGCTCTTGACTGCATTATGTTCGCCTACCACCATCTTGCGACCTGATGATTTTATTAGTCTCACCATTATAAAAATGATTGAACTTTGAGCATGCAAAGGTGCATACCAGCCATTTCTCGGAGTGCACAATCAGATTAGGTGTTAATGCGCTTGCTGACGGCAACTTTATGCTTGAATAAGATAAAACCATGGCGAATTTGAGCAGTTTGCCACAGTTTATTAGAGCACAAGTACCCAATGACTCGCCTGCTCTGTGATACAGGTCTTGCGATAATTATTTTATATAGTTGGCACAAGCACATTGTCAACTCGTAGATTTGCAGGTAGGTGCAGTCTTTTCAGCACTAAGACAAGATCAGGATTGCCAAGAATGCAGCTTACTACGCATTCTGGTTGGCTAAGAAACACTCGATTGAGATTACATGGAGTAATGCTGTTGAGTTTCTACAAAACGTGCTACTGGTGTCTATATTTATAATACTTGATTAGATGGTTGTATCCAGTATCGTTACGGTCAAGTCATTGTAGTTCCTGTGCCCATAATTCTAAGTTCTGATAGTTGCTGCCTGGAAGTGGAACTCTGATTGACGTGAGATAGAACTCGATCGAAACTAGTATGTCAATGAAGAAAATATTAAATCATATTCGGTTCTGGGCTATAATATGTACTGCTTGGCCATGAATTCATGGCAACGCATGAGCTCACTGGGTAAAAATGCTCAGTCCACATAAAAACACGCAATAAACCATCCTATGACAAATCTAGACAGGACAAGTTGCACATCTACCCCATGATCACACGGTGAGCAACAACTTTCATAAGCTCTGTTACTCAATTGCTGATCAAACCTCGTCTGATTGCAGGGTTTTGAGGATGCCACTACACTGGAACAGTCACTAGCTTCGCCTGAGTTCTATCTAGCTATCTTTTGTCGACCCCATGGCCTGACTTAGTCTCAGTGACCTTCCGCGCAAAAAACAGTAAGTCTTTTTCACCGCAGAGTGTGACGGCTGTCGCTTTCGGAAAAGGGGTTTCAAAGCCTCAACAAACGTCGAAAAGCCGTCGAAGGACCGCAGTGCTATCGACAAAGAAGTCAATTCGTGGTAATTGTTATTTCACTACGTTTTGCGATGTATTGTATGCCAACTACGAAATCGAAGAGTTATAGCTGAAAATAATAAAATCTGTACGAATTCTAGCACTGTAGCTTGACTCTGTTGCCAAAAACGCGGCGAATTTTCGAAAACTCACTAAGTCTATTCGCAAAGCGTCGTTATGACCTGCGCGACCTTAAACACCGTCAATGACTCGCTTGTGTTGGTTCATGGCTGATACTGTGCGACGCTGTGAGGACAGGGACTGATGTCGATGCTATTGAGTTCATCAGCGCGTACAAATGTCCGCTGAGCGTAATCATCCGTGTTAAGGCAAATTGAACGACGCGACACGCCCAACTTTTTTTGGCTAAGTCACTTGTGATACGCAGGATTGCGTTACAATAAAGTCAACCACAGTGTCTTCCTTCCTTACGTCTCAACTACCGACGGGTTTTGCAGTCGGTGGTTCGACAGCCAGTTACACAACATCTCAACTGTAGAGATCTGGAGTTCGGCACAACACGAAAGCTGGACAGTCTTCCCCAAGCTTTAAGTCGATGTAGAGGATGCATTTTGTGCGCATCAGCATTGTGACTCAAAAGAGCAGTAACCGGTTTGCCATGCATCTCAAAAGCTCCTCTATTGACCAGATATTTATCTTGCTATGTTACTTCAAGAGTGACAAATATCTGGAATGAACTCTGGTTATAGTACGACAAGTTAAATACGTTTTACCATTTTTATAAGAAGCATGGATCAGCTACACTCGTACTGGTTCTAGTATAGAAAGTAAGGTCATCGACCTTAGCTTAGCTTTCTCTAAGCAAAAGAGCTACGGCAGCCCGCTGCATCGCCGATCGTAGCATCAGGTCAATCGTTTTGAGGTCTCTGCTTTTGCGCAATCGCATAGACCTATATACATTTGCATAATACAATACGGCTCATAACCCATTCCACACCCTCTACCAAGCCGTACACCACAATGGTGCACACTGATTGCGTTTCCCAAAGACGTTGCAAAAAGCAAGCTCATCGAATTTTCAATACACTCGAAGTTTCACGTCACTACTTGCACCTCACAATGCCGGCTCTTATGAGTCTCATTCGCATCGGAATTCTTCCCCCAACGCGTACTTGTGGTTCAACGAACCGATTAAAAATGCGCGGCCGACTATTTACAAGCCATTTACAATCAGGCAGCTGAGCTATTTTTTATAAAATGGCCTACTGAAATTCCTGGCCCCGACATGTTAGTCCCACTTAAAGACATACATCAAAACCTTCCTGCAGAGAGGCTGTCGTAGCTCTTTGCTTGGTAAAGTTTACTAAGGCACAGACATAACGTTCTACATGAAAACCAGTATTAGTGTGGCGGGTCGCAACCTACTACCTCCAAGAGAATTTAAAATCTCAAATTAAGCCTAATACACTCTTTCGTTCAAAGCTGAAGCTGTATTTATCTGGCAAAGCCGTCTATATCTAAATATTTAGGAGCTCCTAAATATAGTAAACCTAATTAATATGCATAACTACTGACAGTAGTGGCTTCTTGTTAAGGTGTAGCCACACCATTGTCTGATTACACCGTCTTGTGTAATCTACACCATTGTACGGGCACACCTTCTTTTGTGGCTTACCCTTTCCTACCAGGGTACATGTAACCCCCATTACACTTTCCCTTATCGAAATGGTGATTACCCACAATTCACATTCAACTGTCGCCTCATACGAGGCCCTAGTGTCTGAGACACCTTGACGTCCCCAGGACCTATTTCACGTATTCTCTGCACAAGCCTATTGTATATGACAGGGAAACGCCCCGCCTCCCCTTCTTCGTCTCCTGCACGGGGTGCAACTCCGGACATTACGTCCGCGGCATTACGGGAATCGAATCCCAAGCCCTCGACAACTGGGCGCCGCCACCGCGCCTACCACGGCCGCAGGATGTCATCGTCAAATATTCGGAGGAAGTCGACTACGAGTCGGATACTCTTTTCCCAGCATGGGAAAACGAGGATGATGAAGTGCGTCAACAGTGCGACGTGAGCCAAGCTCAAACCTTGTGAACATCAAGTCCGTTTCTCGATCTCTCGACTTCAGAGGGAAATGGTATCATTACGATTCGCCTAGATGAGGCACAGAGGCAGCAAATGGAGGCTGCCCACAGGGCGGCGCACGTGCGCTCGTATCTACGTTCGGCCCTTGACCCTCGTGTGTTATACGGCTTCCGCTCGGCGGATCCCGCGACTGAAGCAAAAGACGCGATCACTTCGATCGTCTGGAGTCTACGCAGTCAGGCCCCTGGTCATTACAGAAGCCAAGCTTGACCAACTAAAAGCTCTCCAAGCTCACTTCTTGGTACCTCAAAAAATTCGAATGGAACGATACCACGGTCAACTTCGCGCTCAAAGAGGAGGCGCTCCTGTACCCATAATGTGAACGATTTCTGCGGTATTCGCCCCTGGTAAAATCACTGTAGATGATGAAAAGCTCTTTGAGCGATGGTGCAGCGACAACGAAAACTTTACTGGCTTTCTAACCAACAGCGGAGCCACTAGGAAGTGGACGTGTGCGTATAACGCCATCTCAATCTGTATGAGTTTGCCAAACTCAAGGCGCAACGCCGACTTCTTACTATTATCGCCCTGCAACGTAAGAATTAATCCATCACGCTACCGCGAGCTCTGTGGTTTCTCACGCGGGTGAGTCTGCGACCACAGCAGGTCAGGGCCATTGCTTGAGCTCAGCTCATGGCCCTTCGGCTTCCTAAGCTATTCTCAAGAAGCGCGGTGAGTTTGACGACGCGGTGCGGTATGATTCCTTTGATCATAAGCGTCCACGACGACTGGGCAGTCTGGCCGAAGCGGCACTTCAAATTTCGACGAATTATCGAAGTCGGAGTATCATCGCCACTTCAAAAGATACTGGGCTTGACCATGGCGACGTCATCGACTCACAAGGCACTCTACATGATAGTAGACACCACCATTCCCGTCGAAGAGAGTCGGCGGTGGATGGGTCGATCGCTATCCGATGACTCGCGATGCTCTTCGAGTTCTTGAGAACGAGGTCCGTTGCGATCAGGGCTCCGCTGAGCATCATGTTGGGGTCTCATATCGCTGCGCAAAAGACCTAGAAAGCTTGCAGCACGTTGTGCATCAGCTGCCTCACGTTGAGGACTGTCGCGCTCTGTCGGAGCGTCTTCTAGCTAAAGAGCAGACAAATGCGTCGCCTCATGCAAAGGTAGAGCGCTTGGCGCCGCTGGAGATGAGGATTGTTGCACTACCTGTTCGAAACCAGTTGTTGATTCAGCTTCCAAATGTTCA
>NW_020189502.1:4756-4867 GCF_900000015.1 Plasmopara halstedii
TCGTCAAGGCAGATGGTGTCCACTTGGGGCCATTGCCAGAGGTGTCAGAGATTCTGAACCTCGAGGAAATGACGGAAGAAGATTTCCTGGCCAACCTAAAGGCCGAGGAGA
>NW_020189502.1:6032-6096 GCF_900000015.1 Plasmopara halstedii
GGTCAACGGGTCAAGCCCGCAGGGCATGCGTCTGCTCCGCTACAGAGCTTGTCCGTTCCAACTG
>NW_020189502.1:6462-8376 GCF_900000015.1 Plasmopara halstedii
GCTCCGGTGCCAACGCTTCTGCGTTCGCTTGCGCCGGATCCCGGTACGGCTTGAGTAAGCCCACATAAAATATTGGGTGGGAGCGTATCCGTTTCGAAAGGTGTAGCGTTTGAACAAAGCCCCGCTAGACCACACCGTGGACGGGTCTTCGTCTTAAAGGCAGCAGAAATTGTATGGATAGGTAGGGTTTCAACCATTTCCTCTAATTCTTTTGTCTGCATATTCCTTCTGCATGTCTTGGCTTTCAGCAACGCATCGTGGACGTGTCGTTTGACACTCAGTCTGGTAGACAAGAAGTCGTCGACTTCTTTACGAACAGTGAGAGGACTGACATCAGCTAGCCTCTCGGATATTTCTCCCCCACCAAGCCCTGAACCATGGCATGGCGTCAGCGGGAGGCGAGGTTAACAAGCCCGTTCGCGCAAAACGGCGTGTAGCCGGTAGACGCATGCACTGCATTGTTCAAAGCAAACTCCACAAGTGGCAGCATGGCGCTATAGCGCCTCAGCGTCTTAGCGCAGGCGCTGCGAAGGACGTCTTCAACGACGCGATTCGCGCTCTCAGTTTCACCAACGGTCTGCGGATGGTTCGCTGTTGACATAGTCTAGTTGGTGCCCAGCACCCTGGAGATTGTAGACCAAGACTTTTCAGTGAAGCGTGGGTCTCTCTTTATCAGAGACAATTGACTCCAGGAGTCCATGTTGTCGAAACACACGATTGTCAAACAGCGTCACTGTATCGACACCGTCGATGATTTCCGGCACTGCCGCAAGATGATCCATCTTGCTCAAACGGTCCACATAGACCACCACACCCGTATCGCTCGCATATCCTTCGGCAGGCCTGACAACAAGCCTATACTAAAACTGTCGACACTCGGAGGGTACCGGTAAACTGAACAGCGGCGCCACCATATTCGGAAAGATTTTCAACCTTTGCCATGTCTCACACGTGCGCGCATATGTGCTCGCCCACTTGTACAGCTTTCGCCACCAGTAGTGGCAACTCGCCAAGTGTCTTCTCATCACTAAGATAATTACTGAGTTGCGCATAACGATATGGTGCTTCAAATTTTCATCGTGAGGAACCACAATTCGCAGCGAAGCAGTGCTATAATACATGATTCCGTTATTCAATAAATTTCGGTGCGATTGTGCACGCAGTCGCGACGACGATTTCATGTCCGAGTCTCCAAACCCTTGCTTCCGAGAGCCCATAGCAGCGCTACGCACATATCGTCACCCGCGTTCGCAGCGCGAATAAAATCCTCCACGAACGACGTCACCGTCGTGACATGAGCAAGCTCATAATCTGGTCTGCGCGATAACGCATCAGCCAAAGTATTCTGCTTTCCCGCCTTATACATATATAATTATATTCTGCGAAGAAGAAGAGCCACCTGGTCATCCTCTGCAAGAGGTGAGGCGACTGAGTTGCAATGCGTAGTGACGCATGATCTGTAAAGGTTATGAATGGCTTGGAGCTGAGGTAATCTCTGAACTTGACACGTGAATACTCCATTGCGAGTAATTTCTCGTCGTGGACCGGGTTGTTCCTGAAATTCGAACGCGATCACTCGATCTCACCCATCGGTGTTTGCATGTAGCGGTGCACAGCCAATTGCAAAATTTAAAGCGTCACAGACGGCACTACAAAGACGAACGGGGTCCGGCAACGCCAGTATTGCTGCATAAAAAAGACTGTCTTTGACCTTGTCAAAAGCCTCCGGTTGCTCGATGTCCCAGCACTTTTCCGCATCCTTATTAACAACGGCCGTGCGAATTCCGCATAATTCGGGCTACACTTGTGCATTAAGTTGGCAAGGCCAAACCACTTGTGCAAGGCCTTCTGGTTCCTTGAAACCGGCCAGTCCACAATGGCCTTGACCTTAGCGGGATCCGCTCGAAGGCCACG
>NW_020189502.1:8386-8470 GCF_900000015.1 Plasmopara halstedii
AGGCCTTCCTGAGACTATTGTCTCTAATCGGGACCCGCGGTTTACCGCTGCGTTCTGGAAGACGCTGTTCCCTTTGATAGGAAC
>NW_020189502.1:12362-12597 GCF_900000015.1 Plasmopara halstedii
AGGCTTCTTACGGCAAGCCGTGAAGTCCTTAAGAGGATTCTGGTGCGGTGCGAGAAGCACGCACCGAGCCGCCTCTAAGTTGTCGGCGAACAACTTCACTCGTTGTATTAGGGCGCGCTCGTATGCGCCCTTGGACGTGTGGTCACTGCCTAAGAGGCCACGAGGAGGTTTGAGAAACTCAAGGAAACGAGCAGCTCCGAAGCTCTCCACTGGAGGCCAATACCCTCGCGGGTAA
>NW_020189503.1:0-1358 GCF_900000015.1 Plasmopara halstedii
AACTGCTAACATGGCGTTAGAATTTGTGCATTCGTTTTTTCGTACTATGCATCGTGAGTGGCATGGACTTGATGGTCTTCGTCTTGATAAATTTTACTCATTAGTACGTAAATTTATCCACGAGACTATTGTATTACTGCGTATACAAGATTGGCAAGAAAAGTTGGTGCAAGAGTTTGTCATGATTTTATCTACAGAAGTTGTCAATCAATTGCCAAATGGATTACGTTTGCATTTAGCGGATGTATACTTGACGGAAGTGTATACAGCAGCAAAAGATGTGACAACGAAGGCATTTGTGATGCTACTAGAGCCACTTTTCTCTTTATTATCGTCTGAGTATGATAAAACAGTGTTTAAGCGTGTACGAGATGTCGTGTTTGAAGATATGATGCAGAAGTACCCATTTCAATTGTATAGTGATGATAAAAAGGAGATGAATTGCGAGAAAGAAGCAACGGATGATGAAGAGGAGACAATGGTGTTTGAATGTGTGGACTTAGCACAAGTACAACATCGTATCTTTGCTATTGCATCAGCAGATGATACAATTGAATGTAATCGTGCAGCACTTTACACGTTATACAAGAAATACTTTAGTATTTCACATGTTGATTCATTTCAATTTCGAATTGAAGAATCGATGAAGATACAGGAAAAGGAATAAAAGGTTGAAGAGAAAACAAGTGAGAGTGGAAAGGAGAACGAGACGAAGAGTGTCAAAAAGTCTAAGAAACGTAAAGTTAAGAAAAAGTTAAAGTTGAGGAGGAAGAGGAGAATCAAGTTCAGTCTAAGACATTGAAGGAAGAGAAGGTCGAAGATGTCCAAACGATTGCAAAAACGACGACGAAGAAGCTCACGACAAGTTTTAGGCGACGACGATGTGCATCTCGTAGCTTAAGCAGCACTGGATGACTATATAATTCCAGTACTTTACAAACGTTCGTGATCAAGTCTTCTGGTGGAAGCAATGCTAACGAACGTCCAACCGTTGCACTCACCTGCTCAGCACTCGTGCATGCAGTATCACCAGATGCACTTAAAGCCAGCACGTCTTCTTCTGCCGAACTACAGAGAGCCAATGCTACACAAAACATACCTTCAATTCCAAGAAGTAAACATACATCCCAACAACACAATAAGGTTTCAAATCGTAATTGTGAATGCGATGCAGTTAATGTTACGTCCGAAAAAAGAGTTGGAAACCATTTATATGCAAGTAAACAGACAGGTAAACCAGCACGTTCCACTGCTGCATGAAATTGTGGTAAATGTAGTCGTGCGACTTCTTGCAGTACATCACCAACCTCAACAAGTGATCGAAATAAATCAAAGTGGTCACGTCCAGTTCCGTCACA
>NW_020189504.1:0-210 GCF_900000015.1 Plasmopara halstedii
ACTTCTCATTTAATGTATGCAAGATGATAGCAAGTTTCCACTAGGCAAGTCCAAATCCCCAGTGTAAAACATCATGTCTCTTCCCGTGTTTTATATGAATTTTTTATTCTTCAAATACCTGACTTTTGATAAAGATGAATTACGACTGAATTTATGATCACCAGTCTATGCTAAATGAATGTGACGACGTACTGGTATGTGTAGTTTGTA
>NW_020189505.1:0-526 GCF_900000015.1 Plasmopara halstedii
TATTTGGAGAATAAGCTGGTGAAAGACAAACGTCTGTCATCTCGTATCAGCTTCATGATTAGAGATGTTATCGAGTTGCGCCAGCATAGATGGGAGCCGCGTCGAAAGGAGCTTAAACAGAAGACATTGAATGAAATTCGAAAAGAGGCCGAGCGAGAGGCACGTGCTCCGCCAACCAGCGCGCCTGGTGGTGGGAGCCGGGATATTGGAGATCGCGACCACTTCCGATTGGACCGTCGTTCCAATTCGTCTCGTGATGGCTCTTTTAGTAGTCGTTCGACAATGGCACCAGTGTATCAGCAGTCACAGTCAATGAGTAGCCGTAGCAACAACAAACAAATGACACCTTTGCGTGGCATAGGCGCGCGGGATGAATCTGTTAAAACTGGCCCTTCGGGTAGACCTGCTTACTTTGGTCTTGCCGCACGGCAAGGTAAGCGTGGTGGTGCAAGTGGTTCACCGGCCAATTTTCCTAACAGCCGTCGTGGTCTGACGCTGGGTTTCAAAAAACCACAATCGCCTGCCT
>NW_020189506.1:0-632 GCF_900000015.1 Plasmopara halstedii
CGGTGGACCGCCTCAAGGCGCGGCTAGTTGCGTGCGGGAACGAGCAAGTTTTCGGCATTGATTATGCGCTCACCTTCGCTGTGGTCATGGATATGTCGACAGTAAAGGCATTTCAAGGCCTTGCAGCGACGTGGGGGGGGTGCCGGCAAAGCATGGTGACATTCCGAACGCTCAAGTCAAGGCCGACAAGGAGAAGGACCTCGAGATTCTGCTCCATGTGCCTAACGGTATGGACATCAAGGATGAACAACTAAAGAAGCTTGGTGCGACCAACGCAAGCGAAGTCGCGCTTGAGCTAAAAAAGAGCCTGTATGGACTGAAGCAGGAAGGACGATTATGGAGTCAATTGCTACACGCAAGAGTCACCGACGCAGGATTCAAGCAGTGTATCAGCGACATGTGCCTGTACTTCAAGCGCGAGGAAGAAGTCTTGACAGTGGTCGGCGTCTACGTCGACGATCTCTTTGTTACAACAACAAGAGCTGCAGCGTTTAAGCAATATTTCGTGTCGATGGCATCGCTTTCGATCAAGAATCTTGGACCAGTGTCGAAGTTTCTCAATATAAGAGTGACGGCACTCGACACGCACGCATATGTCCTTGATCAGGAGGAGGCTATTGGCGAGCTGTTGC
>NW_020189506.1:642-1305 GCF_900000015.1 Plasmopara halstedii
GACCTGTTAGGCCACGATCACGACATTGGCCGTGCGTATGAACATACGATATCCTTTGATCTCGTCGCTGCGACACACGATGATACCAATCTGCGCCCGATGTGCAGAGGAGCTCTTCTCTGGGTCACGGTACACAGTGCACACCAAACCAAAATTACCGATATCACGAAGATCGGGTGCTTGACTTGTTAGCACCTTGATTGGTGATGCTTAGTTGACGTTTGAGCTTGTGGGACTGCGATTCAATATGTACGCTAAGTATCTCACCGCACTCCCCCAGAAATTCTGCGTGAGCTTGCTTGCAAAGTTCATAGAGCGGGCCATGTTTAGAACCGTCCGGTGCATGCGCTCTGCTTTGCCATTTGATGCTTGATTTCTTGCTTCGCTCACCTGCCGTGACACGCCGGCGGACTTGCAGAACAAGTCAACGTTCCGATGTTCACCACCCCCATCTGTTCGTAGCGCATGAATGCGACAGTCAAAGCGCTTCTCAAAGAACACTAATGAATTCCTTGAACCTTTTCGCCGCTTGGTCCTTGGTGTGTGCCAGAAATACGCGGCCGTAATTGCTCTTGTGATTGACAAATTTAACGAGGTACCGATTCCCAAGGCGGTCCCTTGGCGTCATCGGTCCCTTAAGGTCTGAGCAAATCACACCACCGA
>NW_020189507.1:0-731 GCF_900000015.1 Plasmopara halstedii
CGTGACGGATTTAAA
This sequence comes from Plasmopara halstedii, assembly GCF_900000015.1. NCBI lineage: Eukaryota > Oomycota > Peronosporomycetes > Peronosporales > Peronosporaceae > Plasmopara > Plasmopara halstedii. The sequence continues at coordinate 16 of NW_020189507.1, forward strand.
TTGCGCCGCATACACAGGTGAAGATATGTGCGTAGCGCTGCTACAGGCTTTCGAGAGCAAGGAGTTTGAAACCTCGGACAAAACGTTGTCGTAGCGACTGCGTGCACGGTTGCACAGATATTCATTGAATTATGGATTGCTGTATTACAGCACCGTTTCGACAAATACGCCACGAAATTGTGGCTCCCCGCAACGAGATTTGAAATATATTGTATTCTCTATTAGGCCCACGACACCCTACTCAGTAGTCGTGAAAAGACCATCAGCTCTGTGAATTGCCACTAGTGGTTACTCAGGCTGTACAAATGGACGAGCACTTATGAGTGCACGTGTCAGACATGTCAGAGGTTGAAACCTTCTCCGCATGCGGCTGCGCCGCTCGCCAGTTTGCCGGTACCCTCCGGGTGTTGGCAGTCCAGGAGTATTGACTTTGGTTTTGGCCTACTGATGGACTTGGCGGGCAACACGAGTGCCGTGGTCTTCGTCGAATGTTTGATCAAGATGGTTCATCTTGCGGTGGTGCCGAACACCAAGGACGGTGTCGGTACAGTGATGCTGTTTGTGGATCATGCCTTTGACTAACATGGACTCCCGAAGTCAGTTGTCTCTGACAAATATCCACGCTTCAGTAGGAGGTTTTGGTCAACGATCTTCAAGGTGCTGGGCACCGAACTGGATATGTCAACAGCGGACAATCCGCAGACCGATGGACAAAC
>NW_020189508.1:0-867 GCF_900000015.1 Plasmopara halstedii
GGTCCCGAAGGTCCCTGTGGACCTCGGAGTCAAGTTTCTTGACTTTGATAGCGTGGAATGCTGCCTATTCTTAGATTCGGATGCAAGGTATGACCTCATCCTAGGAATGGCATGATTGGAACACCATGAGCCATGGATTGATTGGAGGTCGAAAAACTTTGGCGCTACGCGCACGTCTCCTGGTTGAGCTTTGGCGAGTCATCAACCCACCTCTACTACGAGACAGAAGCGCTATTGGCGAAAGCACTGGACGGAGACAGTCAACGTGCTAGACATTGGAATGTCCGAGATGGAAGACATCAACAAGGTATTGGACAGGAGTCCCGAGTGTGGCTCGCGGGCTGATCGTGGAGTGGCACGTTACCCACTGAGCACTGCTCAAGTTTCGGAGCAGTCACTGCATGTAATGCGTGACATGGTCGGCCAAGGGCTGAAGAATCGAGGGCGAGGCACCCGTGATGCACGTGAAAGGCACGTAACCCACTGAGCAATGCTCGAGTGTAAAAGCAGTCGCTGCTTGTCATACGTGACATGGTCGGCCGAGGACTGAAGCATCGAGGGCGAGACCCCCGTGATGCACGTGGAGTAGCACGTAAACCACTGAGCACTGCTCTCGTTGCAAAATAGTCGCTGCATGCCATTGATGGCGTGGTCGGACAGAGTCTGAGGCATCTTGGGCACGGCCCTTCATATGCGCGTTGAGTGGCACGTTATCCGCTGGACGAAGACTGCGGGGTTAGCAGCTCTTCGTCTGATGTTGTAGATAACATCGGAGCTCCAAAGGAGCGAAAAGTGAGGGTGACACCGGTCAACGCGGAGTGCGTGTTCACCCTGGTCTCACCGAGACATAGAACCTCTGTACAGAGG
>NW_020189509.1:0-413 GCF_900000015.1 Plasmopara halstedii
ACGTATGTGACTTGATATCTCAGCTGCTGATAGCGTGACGAACGTTTGAAAGCGTTCAATGTTGCTGCAGCTTCAAACGGATGCGTCTGGTGTTATCAGATTCGCTGTAACTCATCTCAATGTGTCACAAACGTATGTGATTTGATATATCAGCTGGTGACAGCGTGACGAACGTTTGATTGTGTTCATTGTTGATGCAGCTTCAAACGGATGCGTCTGGTGTTATCAGATCCGCTGTAACTCGTCTCAATGTGTCACAAACGAATGTGACTTGATATATCAGCTGCTGATAGCGTGACGAACGTTTGAGTGCGTTCCCTTTTGTCGCAGCTACAAGCGGATACGTCTGGTGATATCAGATACGCTGTAGCACGTCTTAAAGCGTCACAAACGTATGTGACTTGATATCTCAG
>NW_020189510.1:0-1581 GCF_900000015.1 Plasmopara halstedii
TCAATGATTGGTCCGTGCCAAACAGTTTAAAACAGCTGAGACAATGGTTGGGCTTGGCCAACTATTTGCCAAAATACATGCGCAATTTTGCAGCGTTGATACAACCCCTAAAAAAAAAAAAGGAGAAGCTCGTCGTATACGTAGGCTACTAGCCGCATATCAGTGATAAAAGAGAATTTTATCATGAGCAATAGTGACAACATATATTTATATTTATATGAGTGTACAAATAGAGTAAATTCTAATAATGAATTCTGTATGATTAGTAGAGCTAACTAAGGACTTGCTTGCATTAGAACTTTTCGGATTTGGTGGTCCAAGGTCAAGCGTACGAGCCCAGCACCTGTTCATTTGATAACGCGGACTTTTTCATTGCAAAGCACACAGCAATCGCATTCCACTTGGTAGCACTAGTAATCAACCTCTTGGGCGAGTCGTAAAGGAATCGTATTTTCTGTGAGGATGGAACGTGAGCTGTTGGAGTATGTATCCACGTAAAAAAATCGACCAACTCGATAAACTTATTGCTGTAATCCCGACGAGGTCGGAATTTTACCGCCAAAAGAGTCAGATGCGGGCGGTTATTGCTCCCTTGGAGGCCCTTAGCAGCTTTTGACATACGCTAAATTGGCAAGTTCACGTGAAATCCCGTCAGGGGGCTGGTGGTAAAACGGATGGCACGCACCGTGAAGCCGCTGATATAGAGCGTTTAGATCTATGAGTGCCAAGACGAAGAATATCTCCCTCAAGACAAGCGAGTTTAATGACTGACCATGTATTTGGCCACACTCTATAACTTACCATCAGCTTGTCGCACTTGTGGTGTTCACGCTAGAAGGCTGCACGAAACATCGGGCATTACCGTGCAGTACATCGGCAAAAGAAGCGTATATAAATATATGTTGATCAAGAGCAACAGATGTCACGGATGTTCGCACAGACTGATTTGACGTATCAAGTGCGCTCCATATGTTTGTGCACCCACGTTCGCTAGTTGACACTGTCGAGGAGATAAGAATTGTTACCACGCAATGGCGTCTGAAATTCTTCCGGAGACTGTAATGGTTAACATCTTCAAGGAGAGTCGTCGAATGGGCATGGCTTGTACCAAAACTTCGGCGTCCATCCTACCTCTTTCGACAAAGCAACGGGAGCTGCATTGATCGCGAAATATAGCTTCTGTGCCGATTCGGCGCTGGCAGGACTCTCAGTCACGACCAAGCACAACCAAGCTCAGGTCATCGCGGTGTTACCTCTACCAACACTACAAGCGATTCTCGTGGCTGTGGACTACTCGGGAACATCAGAGCATAAAGCCTGACGAGGTTCCCGCGTGTCCAATCCGATAGATAGTCGCACCACCAAACTCTGTAGAAGCGTTGATGGTTCAATTGCTTTTCTACACGATGACGACCCGATCGATCCTCGTGATCGACAATCGTCTCAACAGCCCAATGACGCTCTTCACGTGGGTCGGTGGGGCTGAGCGTGTAAGAGATTAAGGTGGAAGAGCGCTCATCGTGGGCAAATTGAGGCATTGCAGCAGCATTGCCCATTGCTTGAAGATTGCTGCGAGAGCCT
>NW_020189511.1:0-150 GCF_900000015.1 Plasmopara halstedii
GACTATATTGTTATTGAAGACGACATTGTTTTAGAACCAGCATCCCAGAGCGCCATTAAGTGGAAGGAGGAAGCTGAAAATAAGTTTCGTACAGCTTATACCGGAGACAGCAGAGCAACCAAATATCGTCGTCTGGCTCGGGCCAATGAA
>NW_020189511.1:160-5171 GCF_900000015.1 Plasmopara halstedii
GGGGTTGCCGTTGGAGGGCATGCGGTTGAAGGCGCTGCGTCTGGAGCTGTAGGAGCTACATCTGCACATGCTGTTGAATTTGGCTCTTGACTCGCTTCCTCCGAGATTGTTGTCGTTTGATAAATGTCACCACTTGGTGAAAATTGCGAGCTACCGGCGGTACACAAGTCGGCTTTCATTGACAGTGTGTCCTCTAACACTTCGCCATTCACATTTGTCAATGAAATGCTCAATGCACTGAGGTTCGCCACACTTTTGCCTTTCCCGTCAATTAAGAAGTAAAACGCAGAGTCAACACGTGACGTTTCTTGATTGTCGATCTTCATGCTCGTCACACCAGAGTCTAAATTGGTTGGTTGGACCGCCACCCAGAACTCCGTACTTCCGGTTTTCAAGCAATATTCTACATTGGATGATACCGGACAGTCAACGAATTTCCACTCGATGGGCAAAATTGTATACGTTTGACCCGTGATCTTCTCAAATACTTCTGGCGACAGATCCAAGCCACCATATCCACACCCAGGACATTGGTCCAAAATGTGCACAACTTCCGATGGTCGGTCTGCACATGTGGGGTCAGTGCACGAAACTTCAACGCACCGCCCACAGTTCATGGTTTCTTCCCATTGTTCAGCATTAAGCGCAGCGTACTTGGTACCTGCTTCGTCAGGTGAGTGCATGAAATTGCAATTTCCGTTAAAAGGCGAGGTAAGCGTGTAAACTGTACCGAAGCCTTGATACATGGCTGATGCCGATACAATGCACGGTAGGGTCAACAAAAATATAAGTTGCATTGTGCATACGGAAGATTTGATCAGTGCGAACGGAGTAGCAAAATTAATTGTGTTGAAAGATTGCATTGTTCGGTAATGCGTAGTGAGCGATATATGATCTTTTTTCGAACCCAAAGAAACAGCAGTCTCTGAAAGAAGTTTCCAGCTTTACAAAACCCTATTCCATTGCTTGGAGCATATCTAAAAGTGATTGTGCATGACTATTCGTTAAGAAATTGTTAGCTGGGAATGTTGACGATATTCTAATCGCTCAGACCACATCAAGTACGCTCACCATACAATCAACCTTGACATCTGCCATTTGTTTTATAGTTAATAATCAATAAATGGTTTTATACCTTCGTACTTTTTGTACTGATATAAGCATTTCATATAAAATGTCAAAGGTCATGAATCGGATTATGAGACGCTTTAACCTACGTCAGTAAAGTGGGACAAGGTCTCGGTGAGCTGGCTATGGATCATCTGTGCGGCCATCGAAAGTGAAGCTTGTTAGTCAGTGGCGTGCTGCCCTAGATTTGATCAGCCGGACCAGTCCAACGGATCATTTGAACTGGCTGGTAAGAGCCCGCACGTGTCTAAGCTGTATATTTTGCTTCTCTGTTGCTATCTTTTTGCTTAGAAGGGTTTAGGCGAGAATCACGACTTGGTTCTTGCGTCTTCCCAAATCTATAGCAAAGCATATTCTCTCCACCCCGCATGTTCTACCGCTTTTCCGGCTATTAGATAAACTTTCAAGAGCTAAAAAACACTCTGATTATAATTATCTTGAAATCCGTTTTGTTCCGTATTACTCATGCTAGTGCTAGACGCAAGAATTTGTTATTTTCTGGATCATCACCACATAATCCAAAGGAATATATACGTCTCACAAAGTTTTTTTTGCAGCCTTCAGTATTATCCTGAGATTGCTTGTTGACACCACCGTCGTCCACTATAACTTGGCTTGCAGCAAAAAAAGGAAGGATTTTTTGATCAAATTAACTTAAATCATCCATGTAAACGAATGAATTGAACATGAGCTTAAAAGCAGGAAATAATTTGGCGACACCAGTGAAAACATGAGTGTGAGGCACAAAAGGTTCGACTCAATAATCGCAGACGACATCTCGTATGTTTTCCGCTTGCGATTATTACGCATGCAGCTCTCCTTTGAGGCAAACTTTTGCCGCGAAACGAAAAATTACGCTTCATCAAAACAATTCTATTAACAATTTTGGATATCTCGAGTAATAGAATTGGATATATATAAATATATATATTGCAACATTGTGATGCGCTGTAGACCCTTACAACTTTTCACACAGCATTTAGAAAGTACCTTTTGAATATAATAGCACCGTACATTCTAAGAAATTCTTCTCTCCTTGACACCGATCTTGGCCATCGATATCGACATAAACTGAGTATGTAGCGTATAGGGCATATCCAGCGTAAATTGATTCTGACTTAACAGTATGTTAAGTCTTAACAAAATATAGAACAGTTGCCAGTATCAAGGTCGTTTCATGTTTTTCGGCTCTACCAGTTGTATTTCAGTGTGTTTGCTTTACCTACTTGATGGTCGATGTTGCTAGCAGATCCCTTCTCGAAACTTCTATTGAAACGTATGCAGATAACTTCGCCGTACGAAGTAATGAGGTCTTTGCTTTTGTATCTGCCGAGATCGTGGTCCTTGTCGTAAAAAGCTTTGCCATAAATGTCATAAGTGTAGCAGACTTTGTATTTCTGTGACACAAGGCATATTGCTTACTTGTTCTAATTTAAATCTCTACTCTTGAACTTGACTTAATTCACATTAATAATCTGCTGTCATTTTTGCCTCCGCTCCGTCATTTTTTACGGTCTAGAGCCTTGGGAAGCACTCATCAGTCATCTTTCGAGTGTTAAGACTAGCCACACTATAATCTTTCCTACGATTCACTCTACACACCACTTGTATTTCGACAAATTTAATACTTTGAAAGGGCAGTGTTACTTATTGTTCGAGATATTACATTTGCCGTGCATAGCAGACCGCCAAAGCATGTATTTAAGTCAGAATGCTGAGTTCAACGACAAAAGTACTCACCGCATTGGCCTCGGTGATTGCTCGACTTTACAACGAGTACTAGGTGTTTGTGATCCAAGCAAACCCACTCTCAAAACTATAGCTAACCAAATATCAATATGACGTGATTTATCGAAAACTTGGAGTTGTAAATGAAGTTTAATTTTCAAATAAAAATAGGAGATTTTAACCTATAAAAGGAAAATCCCAGAAAAAGAGTATGCTGAACGCAAAATTAATTCTAATCCTCGTAAGATTGAATCATCGCATCATTTGCCACATCCGCAGGACTCATAGCTTCGCAGCCAAGTTTTGCCAGCTCACCGTATGGAAATGACATGTTCTGCCTTATTGAAGGCTCGTCCACGTTCTAAACGTCTCCCGTCATACGCAATATGGGTGCCTCTTTATGTGGAGCCAATTTGTACTATCCGTGTACATGTAGATCCAAATCAGGCAAGCACGTCAGCGACTTTGTTTGTCACATGTGCTACAATGGGCAATGTACGTCAGTGTAGATCACAACACCATGTCCAGTGACTAAACATCTTCAGGATCAGTCGTAGTGTAGCGCGACTGACAATTCGCACGATAGAAACGCCACCAGGCACGTACCATACTATCGGCTTGACATGGATCCGATTCTAGACGCACGCCACTTACAGACTCTAGTCTATAGTTTCCACAGACTCAGATCGTTTCGTCTTCAAGAATTCGGTAAAAAGATCTTGATAACTTACTAGCGTCATGAGACCAACCCATGCATCCACTTCTCAAACAGCTTGAAATCTTGAGATCTATGTTTGTAATAAAGCGTACAGCATAAGCGCTTGAGAATGTATTCGCCAAAGTAATCAGACGAATGTGCACTTGTAAATTAAAATTATGAACTGATGGACCAATATGTCCAACAGAAGAAAGATTACGTAACTGCGGCACGGTAATATGGAACAATCTATGCCTATGCAAATAATAATATCGACATTTGCTTTAGCGCGACGCTTGTGGATGTGTGCGACTGTAATGACCGTCTGTTTGAAACTGTACGTGTGTCATCGCAAGTAGAGTACTAGTAGTCGGACTCAAATTATCATGTCGGTCATAGCTTTGGTTGCGTCGACATCATGGATAGCCTCAATGATTTTAATACTTAGGTGCATGCAATAAGCTTGTGTTTAATTAAAAGTCATATTTTTAATTACCCATATTAATTTGCAAATGCACAACGCACAAAGTTAGTACTTACTTAGACGCTACACAAATTTGTATCTGTCGTACAATTGATCGAAAAAGATATTAAGACTTGACGACAGTAGAATTAAATATTAATTCAACAGGCTCAGATATCAAATTGACTGCATCTATGTACTTTAAGACCGCGTCCATTAGATAGCAATGCCTGACCGAACCCGCGATGGCACGTCAGTCACCTACGACTGCTTCTAAGTGAGCGTAAGCCTGTCAAATCGACAACCATGAGATCGAAGATCACACCGACTTAAGCACATAGACCGAACAATGTATCCCATAGCCATCCATACGTGGGCCTCATGCTTGATGTCTCATTTCCCTGATGTAGCGGGAGCGTCTCAATCTGAAGAAGATCGCGTCGCTTTTGCGCAGAAAACGCCAGGTGGAAAACCAAATGCTTTCGAAAAGGGAGCTACGATACATTGTGATACATACGTACTAGACAGTATGTACACCTTTTGAACAACGCTCTTACATGTCCAGGCGTTGTAAATTAATAGCCTACCCCATCCGTATACACTTCCAGTTCTGGCGAAATAAAAGCTTTCACTCGCATTTTCATTTTTACCTTGACATTCACATCCGTCGGAAAGCCCAATGGCTCTGCAGCAAATCGTCCTGTTTCTCGTTTTTTCGTGCATTGTATCGGCATCAGCCATTTATCAAGGCTTCGGTACAGTTTACACGCTTACCTCGCCTTTTAACGGAAATTGCAATTTCATGCATACGCCTGACAGAGCAGCAACTAAGTACGCTGCACTTAATACCGAACAATGGGAAGAAACCATGAATTGTGGACGGTGCATTGAAGTTTCGTGCACTGACCCAACATGTGCAGGCCGACCGTCGGAGGTCGTGCACATTTTGGACCAATGTCCTGGGTGTGGATATGGTGGCTTGGATCTGTCGCCAG
>NW_020189511.1:5181-5351 GCF_900000015.1 Plasmopara halstedii
GAGGCATGAGCGCAAAAGAAGCTCGAGAGACCCTTTCCAAACAGCCTGATTTCGAAAGCCAAAAGAAATGGCTAGAGGAAACTGTAGTGGAAAATCAACCGGGTTTGGCAAACATATTCTATCCCAAGTTCCACTGTGAGTTCAACTTCATCGAGTTATATTGGGGATAC
>NW_020189511.1:6003-19116 GCF_900000015.1 Plasmopara halstedii
TACTTGCGCGGTCTCCTAAACCTGCAAAAACCAATTGAGACAGTCGTAGAGTTAAGATGTCCGCTACCATACGTGGCAGGAATGCCAGTAGTAATGCATATTAATTAGGTTTACTATATAATGATAGAAAAGCTAAGGTTTTAGATATATTTCATTAAGCTAGCGGAAAAACATTCTCACTTTTGTGAATTGTCTACTTTTCAGAAAAAGCTATTTGTGCTTATGTTGCGTTAAGACTCCCGCGCTTTTTTTTCAATCCAAAGTAAGAATGCAGACTGCTGGTGATGGAGCAAAGGGCGTGGGCGCCAAGCGAAGTCGAAGCGGCGGCCCAGTGCTCAATCCGAGTGCTGCATCTATTGAATTACTAGTGGATTCGACTGCAGAGTCCGTAAAGACTCGCTTCTTGCAATTTTTATGTGGTTACGGGCAGCAGGACGACGCAGACGAGGCTATGGACCCGAGCAAGATCAACTACAGTCAGCAGGCTGAAGTAATGCGCAATACAGAGACATCATCGCTCTTTGTCGACTTTTCTCACGTCTTAGAGTTCGATCCGGACTTAGCACAAGCTCTCCAGGCCCAGTATTACCGCTGGGAACCGTACTTACGTCGTAGTGTCTTTGAGTTTATTCGACTTGAGGACGCAGCTTATACAGTCAATGAAGACGCAAACAAAACGCAGCGTGAATTTTTTGTCAACTTTTACAATTTTCAGCATGTGTCCCAGTACGTCACTTCACTCTATAGTTTAGAACATGGTTGAAACATGGACTGAAACTTGTCTCGTAGTATTCGGGATCTTAGGACCAAAAGCATTGGCGAACTTTTGAGTTTTTCTGGTACTGTAACTAGGACGTCTGAAGTGCGTCCAGAGCTTCTTTTTGGTGCTTTTACGTGTGCCGATTGTGGTGGCGATACGACAGGTGTAGAACAGCAATTTCGGTATAGTGAACCTGTCAAGTGTCAGAATCCGTATTGCGTCAACACGTTTGCATGGGAGCTTAATACCGAAAAGTCAGTTTTCGTGGACTGGCAACGCGTCAAAGTGCAAGAGAATAGTGACGAAATTCCAGCTGGGAGTATGCCACGGTCAATTGATGTCATTCTAAGACATGAAAATGTCGAACAGGCCAAAGCTGGTGACCGAGTTGTTTTTACTGGTACTTTTATTGTAGTCCCTGACGTCTCCAAGTTTGCTCAAGCTGGTGGAGAGACGGCTGTTGCAACGCGAAACAATGACCAATCAAGACGAAATGGCGAGAATAGTACGCAAGGCATGCAGGGCGAAGGTGTGCGTGGTTTGAAGGCTCTTGGTGTGCGTGAACTCACGTACAAGACCTGCTTTCTGGCTTGTAGTGTACAGACCATGGAACAACGTTTCAATAGTATTTCAATTCGCAGTGAATATAACGAAGATAATACTGAAGAACAAGAAAACGGTGAGGCTGCACTTCAGGAGTTCAGTGATGAAGAAGTAGCATCAATACGTAGGATGCAGCAAGATCCAGACCGATATTCAAAGATGGCAAAGTCAATTTGTCCATCTGTTTATGGTCACGACGAAATTCGAAAGGGGATTTTATTGATGCTCTTTGGTGGTGTGCACAAAAAGACAATAGAAGGTATCAAGCTTCGAGGAGACATTAACGTTTGTATTGTGGGTGATCCATCGACTGCTAAGTCGCAATTTCTCAAGTATATTGTTGGTTTCTTACCTCGTGCAATTTATGCTTCTGGTAAAGTGAGTTCAGCTGCCGGCCTCACGGCTTCTGTAACACGAGATGCAGATAGTGGCGACTATTGTGTAGAAGCTGGAGCGCTGATGCTTGCAGATAATGGCATTTGTTGCATTGACGAGTTTGACAAGATGGATCCAATGGATCAAGTGGCAATTCACGAAGCAATGGAACAACAGACAATCTCAATTACAAAAGCAGGCATTCAAGCAACATTGAATGCACGCACGAGTATCTTAGCTGCCGCTAATCCATACAATGGCCGCTACGACAAAACCAAGACTTTGAAATATAATGTCAATATTTCAGCGCCAATTATGTCGCGTTTTGACTTGTTTTTTGTCATTCTGGACGATGGCGATGAAGTGACAGATCAGAAGATTGCTGAACACATTGTGAACATTCACATGCCAAGTGAACTACAAGTCCAAGCGACGGAGACTGGTGCGTATAGCGAAGAAGAGTTGAAGCGGTACATTAAGTTTGCAAGGACATTAAATCCTGTGATCACTTTGGCAAGCAAGCGAATGATGGTTGCGTGTTATCGAAGTTTACGTGAGAACGATGTCGTAAGCAATGGCCAGACGAACATTGCGTACCGAATCACAGTGCGGCAACTTGAGTCGATGATCAGATTATCCGAAGCTTTAGCAAGACTCGATCTGAGTGAAACTGTAATGGTTTCACACGTTCAAGAAGCATACCGATTATTAAGCAAGTCGATTATCCACGTGGATACGCAAAATGTAGAGCTAGATGTACCGCTGGTTGTGCCAGATGGTAAAGATGGTGACGATGACAGATCGAATACTGGCGGTACAAGTATGGATGACAACGACAATGGTACCAGTAGTGGTGGCAATTTAAGTACAGGCAATGTATCAAATGACTATCCGTCGAACGAGATGCAAGTGACAAGCTCGTCATCACTTTCGTTCGAGCGGTTTGCGAGAATTCAAAAGGCCATTGGTCGATTCATTCGCGAGAAAGAAGAGGAAGTGTTGAATGCCAAAGTCGCTCGGGACGTAATGAATGAACAGAAGGAAGAAGATGAAGATGAAGATGTAATTGGTGTTTTACAAGGAGAACTCGTGACGTGGTATTTGTCGTCTCAGGACATCACGTCAGAGGCACAACTTACACGGGAGAAGCAACTGTTTTGCTCGGTTATTGATAAATTGGTGCAAGACAAAGTTTTGTCAGTTGTTGATTTGGTTGATGAAGATGGTGAAGATTTGAAGCTAGGAGACAAAGTTGAGGATAGCACAAGGCATTTGTCGCTTGAAGAGCAGGACGCGAAAAAGCAACAACGATATTTAACCGTGCACCCAAATTATGCTTTCGAGTAGCAAGCAGCAGCTGATATAGACAAAATACGTCTGTTTGCACTTATTCTCTCATTACAAACACATCAGTAAAGGCGCTCTAGGACAACCGCTACGCTTTTATTACTACGTCTGTCACAAGCTTCCTTATCCTTCTTTTCCCCTCGTATTTATCGTTAGTATATACGAACTCACTATCGTCAGAGCCGGTTGTAGAAATTCGCAACAAAATGATAACACAATACAACTGATACTTAAAATATGACTTCTTAGGTCTTCATATTTTATCAGCGGTCAATCATAGTACTATATACTTAGTAGTTCTACAACAATGCGGAGGCAAATAGAGCCTGATACAATCACACGACGCAAACATGAAGAGTGAGCTGGTGCCTTAATTGAGAATATGACACTTGGAGGGTTGTTGAATGAGGTGGGGAAGGCTTGAACTACATGTAACTCCTTCTTCATCTTATTTTCTTGTACAATGGGAGCCCCAGCTTGCCTTCATAATGATACACTTTATGGCAGTTTGGCTCCTTTGAAGAAGAGAGAGGTAATTTAAATAATAGTCATCTCGTGAAACAGCCGCAGCAAGCGACACGAGTAGTGCAGAAGGGAAAAGACTCGCTCTAGATTGTAAACGCTTGTTACATCAGACTCTGGTCACCCTTTGCTCTACTCCTGCACAATCATACACCGCGAAAGAGGTGCATTGACGACAGATGAGAAGAATTCGATAGTCTGATTGCCCGCTGTGACCATGACTCTGCCAGATGGAGTCTTGCCGTGCTCATACAGACTGAGCATCACAGGCGTAGGAACAGTCGGGACCGTGGTCATGTCTGGACTTGCAAGTCCCATTGTGTAGTCATCCAGCTCGTCCAACTCATCTGCGTAGAAAGGACCTTCCTGCGAAGATGACGAGGCCGTAGAAGCACCCGATTGATAAAAATCTTGCTGCTGATTGTAATACGTTGGGCTGCTGGGGGACGAGTAATATTCGGCATAGCTTCGTTGCTGGTACGATGTCGGCTTGACAGGCGACGTGTAACCATCGTATGTGTTGTATTTTGTCGGTGAAGTGTACTGCGGATGGCTATACTTAGATGGCGACGATGTGTTGTACTGCGTCTGGTAGCTACTGGTGCTGCCGTGGTGTCGAGAATACCGGGGGCTTGTGTACATTGACATTGTACAAGGTTTTTGTATGCTTGAGCTTGTTCTGGGCGAGGCTTTTTTGGGAATGGCAGGTGCAATTGCGCGGCTTGCTACTGGTAAATTACCGTAATTTATTTATCAAAAATCAATATGGTACGAAAAAAGGTCAGTTAGGGCACTGGTTTTGTCCGCCTCTCCACCTTTTTGTCCACTATGGTTGTCTTTCCAAAAAAAGCCAGTATGCGAATTTATCGATATAGCAAGAATAGTTTACGAGCTGTGGATGAGACGACAGATCTGCTATGGCTCCCGTGTGTCGTCGTGTTGCGGTAGCGTCGAAAGAGGCTCCGCCTAAATTTCGACAATGACAAGCAACCTCTTTGTTGCTGCAATCTATTAGTGTCTCAGCTGCATAAGGACAATTGCCACTGACTGCGGTGTGTCGATTCTTTGCATTGATGATAACACGCCAGACTCTGAGAGGCGATCCTGAGTTTCCTACTAAATTTGACAATTCTTATCGAACTTTCTTTTAAGAACATAATGCGCCATAGGACTGTGTTCGCGTTTTCTCCAAAGTAGAGCGAAAAGGGAAAAGCCACAAGGATGGCGATAGATGTCCATGTAAAGGTGCTTGAAGGCCGTGAGATTTGCAAAGCGTGCTTGAATCATGCGCTCCATGACGTGCTGCTCAAATGCCATCTGGTCAGATTTGACCAATCCGAGAGCTTGAGTGACCCTCTGTTGGCAAGCCAGTTGGGCGTAATGGCCAGCTTGTATCCTACTATACTTCGAAGTAAATTTTTTCGAATTTCTGTCAAGTTTTTTGTCTTGATTTAATATGCCATAGTGGCTGAGTACCGAGCATTTTTTTGTGTAGCGAATCGAAGCAAAGAGTTTCCTCCATGTGGCACAGAGAAGCTTGTGTAATGGCTTTGCAAGCGTTTGGTCGTTACCACCTACCGGTAATGATAAAAGCTCAGGCTTATATATGATCGAACTCATTGTGAAACTTGCTAGCATACTCTTGATGACCCTTGTTGATCTTCTCACTGATTCGGGGATAGAACACAGACAGTTTGTATTGTCCAGTGAAGTGATAAAATCGCCGGTCATAATATCGAAGCGCATGCGTCATGTATACTTTGATCTGCACATATATAACCGTCTCTAAGATTTTGGTGGATTTTGCTATGCAAAAACTAATATTAATACAAAAGACTGAAAATTAAGCTCAATGACTTAAAATATCACGCTGGAAGACGCTGATTGCATAACTGCGGTTGCATTTCAAAAAATATTGAGCGGAGATTGTCAGTAATATTAGGGCTGTTGCAGTAAAGTCATGATCGATTCTCGCTAGTAGAAGGAGGGCTAAAATATACAACAGTGTTGTTTGTAGCTGCAATATCGCGAAGCGCATATTACACAAAGCTATGCTATCAAGGTTTGATTTATCTGGTCTTTTTATGACTTTAAGAACTTAGAAATGGTCTCTTGCCTTTAAAAAACCCACACGTAAGTTACATTAGGAAACGACAAAAAGTAGAGAGCACCTGCGAATATATGCCATGTTCCTTGAGGTTGGGTAGCACAGTAATACATTTTATACAACCTTGAGCAGCTAAGAAATTTTAGATGTAGCTTCAATATTGCCCACTTAGCATGTTCATAGCAGCGAAGATTTAATTTCGAAGTAATAGTGTACAAAGATTACATCCAGAAGCTTATGAAAAAGACTGAAGGTTTTTTTACCGATACAAATGTCGTGAGTAAGAAGCCCAAATTGACACAAGGCGGCACAATGGGCGAGCACTCAGTGTTTTTGACGGTACAAAAGATTCTTTTAATATGATGGAATATTTCGACGCCACAATTGTAAGAATTGTAATTATTGAATGATGGAGGGGCGGGACTAGTGCGTAATGACATGTTTGGGATGTCAGCTTCAAGCTGCACATCCTCGGGAGCTTTGCCTGACATAATCTTATTTTCGGCGGTCTGTTTACTTGAATAGTATGCGCACGGTTGTACCGTCGACACAATGCAGTCAAAAAGGATCCGGTGACTGAAACATTCAGTGCACTGAGTTATAATGTTAGGAGCAGTCAGTTTCATGAAAATTAGCCAAAGCAGAAATGTCTCTGAGCAGCTGAAGGAGATGCCGCAAAACTTGCCCTGTCGCAAATTCAAGAATATGAATTATACTAATGATACTTTTCAATTTATTTACACGTTGTTTAGTTATATTAAGTAACATCTTTATGTGCTGCCGCGATACTACTTTGATTATCTAGCTTTGGTCAAGGCAAAAAGCTCCGATGGAATCATGGAAGTACAAGAGGGGCTCGAAATCCAGAAGAAGTAGCTGCATAACAGGCAAAAGCGTCAGCGTAGAAGCGAAGAGAACGTCTCTCGAAGCAAAATAAAACCAAAGCACTTCTTAAATCACGGAGGCCGTAACGAACGCATACCGAAAACTTTAAACATACAAACCCGTAAATTCCACTTAATGTTTTCTACCACCTAAAGATTTTTTTTTGGTGTACCTATATATTTAATTGATATGACGATGACACGAGCGCTAGTTGATCACGTTCAAAGATGACTGATTGAACGATCTACACATGCGACAAGGACAAAACGGTTTATTAGCCTCAAATCATACTCTGTGTGTCTCCATCTAATGCGCATCTTGACTCCACTGAATTGTGTTGGGATCAATGCCTTCCTGCACCAATTCCCAAAGCGGACTCATCTCGCGTAGACGATTGACGTGTTTAACGCACAAATCTACGGCATATACGATCTCCTCTTCCGTTGTGAATCGGCCAATACCAAAGCGAATCGATGTGTGTGCTAAATCTTCGCCAACCCCAATAGCGCGCAACACGTACGAGGGCTCGAGCGATGCGCTAGTACATGCGCTACCCGATGAAACGGCGATATTTTTGAGGGCCATAAGCAGACTTTCTCCTTCCACATAAGCAAAAGAAAGATTCAGATTACCAGGATATCGTTTTTCACGGTCTCCGTTTAAAACAACATGCTCGATCTGGTCTGTTATTCCTTGATATAGCTTTTCGGATAAATAGCTAACCCAGCGATGATCATTCTCCATCTCCTGAGCAGCAATTTCGCATGCTTTACCAAAACCTACAACCAGCGGTGTTGCGAGCGTGCCACTACGGAGACCACGCTCTTGGCCGCCACCGGAGATAATGGGCTCTAAACGCACACGCGGACGTCGACGAACGTACATGGCTCCAACACCTTTTGGTCCGTAAATCTTATGACCCGACATGGACATGACGTCAATATTCATGTCGTCCACATGAATTGGCATCTTGCCCACCATTTGAGCAGCATCGGTATGAAAAAAGACTTTGCGTTCACGACAAATGCGCCCAATTTCTTTAAGTGGCTGAAGTACGCCAATTTCGTTGTGCACTGCAATAATGGAAATCAATGCCGTGTCTGGTCGAATGGCATCTTGCAACTGGTTTAAGTCCACAAGACCGTTCGTGCCCACTGGCAAGTACGTAACCTCAAAGCCTTCAGTCTCTAAAACACGACACGAGTCCAACACGCACTTGTGTTCAATTTGCGTCGTAATAATGTGCTTCTTTTTAGCTTTAGTAAAATGTGCAATCCCTTTCAATATTGCATTGTTGCACTCAGTGGCACCAGACGTAAAAATAATTTCTTTTGAATTTGCACCAATGAGATTAGCTACGCTCCCACGCGCATGTTCCACCGCTTTGTCGGCGTCCCACCCAAATTCGTGGGTTGTCGAGTGTGGATTGCCGTAGGCATACGTCATGTACGGTAACATAGCATCAAGAACACGCGGATCCATAGGCGACGTGGCCTGCACATCTAGATACGCAGGCTTGGCACCTTTAATTGGCGCGTGCTCGCCGCGAACCGCAAAACCCGGTGAAAAAACAGTCTCCGAATTGATATTTTGCAACACACTTGCAGGCACCTCATTCACGGGTATGTAGCGCTTGTCTGTAGCAAAAGCGCGCGTCGCAAGCTTTGCCTTGGCACGAATGCGTGACAGCGTGCGCACAGTATGCATGTTAAGAAATGAGCGTTTACAAAGTACAAACATTCTGTGATTTTGTTAAACAGATAAATTTGTGAGCATTCTGATTCTAACTCAGACCAATCAATAATTACACTAATCCATTTGAGAAATTTAGAACCACAAAATCTTGTAATTTATCTCGTTGGAATGTTTATAATTCTTGCGCTGCTTTTAGGTCATAATCTAGTGCCCACGCTGCAAAAGCTTCGGCTGAAGTCGTCAATCGTCGAAGAAGCGACTTTCGTCGTTCAGTAACTGCATAAACTCGACTAGCACTTTCGCTTTGATATGAGACCGCAGAATTGGACTGACCACGCTCCAAGTCGCTCGGAAAGTAATTGCTCTCGAGTTGATCGCTGTGTTTGTCATCTTCTCCCGCATTGGCTACACCTTCAAGGTGTTCCTTTGCGATATTGTCGCTTTTCTTGTGAACGTCCGGCATGAGAATTACTAAATCCTCTTGTACTTGAGTCGTTTCTTGACTCTGTGTCGAGATCAATGGAACTCTTCTTGTGTCTCGATCAGAAATAGATAGCGCTTTTTCCATGGATATACCTACTTTTTTAATATTGTAGTCGTTTAGAACACGAAACGCGCGTATTCGCTGCAATTTCTCCTCTTCACGACGTTCAAGACGTTGTGATGGGGAGACCAAGACCCACATGGTCTCCCCTTCAGAGCTGGAGTCACTACTCTGACGAGTCGTGATGCTCGTTCCTAAACTATGTTTGTCTTCGAGTTCACTCTCGTCCGATTCTTCGACATGCTCTTGCTTGTCATGACGACGACGTTTCATCACAGACCGTGTAAGAGCATGGAAGACGTCTGCAATATTCGAGTCGTAATGTTTTTCAAACTCGTCCAGCTGAATCTTACTATCAAGGGCCAAAATTTTTTTCTCCCGAAAATGACATAAACCATCATCCAGCTCCACGCCCTCATACTCGTGCTCTCCGGAGTTCGAATCGTTGTCGTGAGCCAGTCTCTTATCCTCTGAGCCCGTGAACGCCATAAAGCTCGTAACGCTCCGTCGAATCCGATTACGTCGCAATTCATCTTGGTGTTTCTTAGCACGATACACACGAAGCTTCTCTACCTTTTCCATGTGTTTTTCAGCACGTTTAACAATCACATTCCATCGCTCTCGTAATTGTTCTGATGTATACAGAGCAAATTGCGGTTCATACTGTTTCTGCCTTGCCAAAAGTCCATCAAGATCTCGAATGAGGTCCCACTTGGGTCCCACGTGCTGAACTGCAAGTACCAAGAGTTCATCGTTAAAACAATCGCAATGTTTAATTCTCTCCGTACAATAAGGACACAGATCCTTCCAGCCCCATGTCTTAATGATCAAATACC
The DNA here is from genome assembly GCF_900000015.1 of Plasmopara halstedii. Lineage (NCBI taxonomy): Eukaryota > Oomycota > Peronosporomycetes > Peronosporales > Peronosporaceae > Plasmopara > Plasmopara halstedii. The sequence goes on from NW_020189511.1 coordinate 15,678, forward strand.
AGGCAAAATCTTGCGCAAGACCCATGAGTGACATGCGTGCAATGGCTGCCAACACACCATAATAAATAAATCGGGTCAAAAACAGACAGCTACGAAAGGCCCAAATGTAAAAAATGGGTCCTTGCGCTAATGTCAAGAGAAATGCTACGAGTACTTGCAGTAGAAATGCCAATCGGAATGAAATACCATTAAGCTCTCCACCTGCAGCTTTTGCACGAAAATACTTACGACGTTGTCTAAAAATGAGCTTAAACAGCTCTTTAAAAATGGCTTTCCCGGCTGATGGCATTACCGCCACAAGAATGGCATAGAGCCCAACAGACGTGAAGATTGTCATGTCACTTCCCCATGAATCGCGTAACATGACGATGATAAAGAGGACGTAGAACGTTATATACAATGAGCACACGACAATGAGAGCTCGTTCACCGCGTGAAAGCTGTTCGTTACGATAGGGATAAAGGATCCATGTAAAGTAATTTTCATGCCGCCACCATGTGTAAAAAGGTTCAAAAGGGCGTCGAAATTTATTCCAGCAACACGGTCCACATAATCGCGTCTTCGGTACTTTTCGATCCCATGGCATGGGCTGCCAGTAATCCACTTCGTTCTCTGGTACCTTGAGCTCACGTGCATACATGCGTTCAATATTTGTTTGGAAACTTTCACAGTGGGTGATCATCTGGAAGACACGCAAGCCAAATAATGTGATGATAACGTACGGTAGAAAGAGCAACAAGTACGCACTTCCGACAATGCCAGAGGATCTACAGGCCACTGGCTCAGGATCCACGGAAATGAACGAGACATTGAATTGTTCCCACGCCTCGTGTTCACTCATTTTTCCTACGTTGTTTAGATAGTAGATCTTTACATCCGAATTCACCGCGGATGGTAACTGTGGCAATTGACAGTAATCATGTGTAGGGTCTCGCGAGAGGTAACATGGCTGAATGACAAAGTACATACTCTCTCCAATTTTGTTTTCAATGTAAGTACGCGGCATGTACGCAAAAGTTGTACGTAAAGTCGAGCCTTCGTTTACATACTCGAATGGTTCGCCTCTTACGTAATGCTCGTATTCATCTTCACTTAATAGAAGTACATTAAAGTTGGAAGAGTTGAGAGAAGCTCCAACAGTCAACGAGTCGGAATGCACCGTCTCAACAGTATAAGTCAAATGAAAATCCACCTCGTCCGGAAAGTGAAGATACGTATAGTCCTGTGTAATTCGCACGTTTTTTTGCGTAAAAGCATCTAGATGCAACACCTCGTTCAGATGTAAACCTGATAGTGAAAATCCCAACCAAATCACAACACCCACACCGATCCCAAGCCACGCCCAAAATTGGACGCACCCCCTCCGTCTGCTGTACCGAGCTCCAAAACAAGCTGTCCAACAGTGCTGCTTTTCCACTACGCGCGGCTGTTCGCACCCTTTATCACCATTAGCTGAAAGATTATTTGTTCCGCTCGGGATATATTCGTCACCAATTTTGATATTCGGTTCGTGACCAATAGACTTGCAGTAGGCCAAATATGCTTCTAGAAGTTCTGTATTCAGTTTCTCGCTAGCAGGAATGTCTTCATCATAGGTATTGGCATCGTTCATATCAGAATGAAACGCCTCATTGATTTTGTTATGCCGTTGTACAGCACCCTGTCGAAATGTGTCAAAGTGGACAGGCTCTTTCTTGTCGGCCAAGCGTGTCAGATCCTCGAAAAGAGTGTGCCGTCCTTTACAATGTGATCGCTTTCGTGCTGCGGCATCTTCTACGTCTGGCGGGGCAGAATCCGAGCGACTTCGGAAGTCAACGCTGGAGAGTGAATCGGGTCCTAGTACACTCGTATCTCGGCGTCGCCTCCGACGTCTGCCTCTGTCAATACTAGTAGATGCATCCAGACTACGCTTTCTAATCGGAAATTCTTGAGCTTCATTGACGTTAAGAAATGGAACATCTTGCTTCCAGGAAGAGAGTGGAGATGACATCGATGGCTCAACTGACTTTATTTCTCAAGCCATGTTTTTATGATTTTGGGATAATGGAAGAGTTAAATTAAATTTAGGGATTTCTCGCAGAGCTTGTCCGTATGTTTCGGCGCTCATCCTCCACCCACATAAAATCGTTGTAAATTGTCCGCTGTGGACATCTACTAAACAAGTTTTGCTATAATATTGCTCTAAGGCGCGACTTTCAATCTAACACAACCGCTACTGTTATTCGTTGGGAGCAAAAGAATTCCATTTCAAGCTGCATCTTCATCGATAAAAAATTCGTTGACGGCAGCGAGATAAGCCATTTTGCTTCTCACTACATTGCCGATGTTAACATAAGTATCCTTCGGAGAACCAGAAGTTCAATTCTTAATTTACGAGCACCTAATCGGGGCTGACAGGACGACTAAAGGCACAGAATTATTCGACGAGAGTCTTACCATTTGATACGTGCATTGTAACGGGGATACATGTGCTATTGTGATAGCAATAGCTACTGTGATAGCTACTGTTACACGTGCTTTTGTGTTAGCAACAGCTGTGTGCTTTTGTGACAGCTACTGTAACTCGTACTTTTGTGTTAGCATAGTAGCTATTGCTAGCACGTGCTTTTGTGTAAGCACAGTAGCAATTGCTACTATTACATATGCTTTTGTGTTGGCACAGTAGATATTGCTAGCACAATAGCACGTGTAAGCGCGTTACAATGCACATATCGAATGCTAAGAGCAGCGGGCTGCCGTAGCTAAGCGCTTGAGGAAGCGTACTCTAGGTCACTGACCTTTCGTTCTTTACAAGAACCAATTATCGAGTTTCTCCAAGAGTAATTATTGCCTTCCCAAGGCTAAATGACTCTTCGGTTTAAACTCAAGAATGATTTTTATTTAGTTTTTTTATCCTGATTTTTAAACTTTAGAATTCCCAAATATACTAAATATATATAGTAAAATCTAAATTCATGCATAACTACTGGCTACCTAGCTCCGTACCGTATTCTTGTTTGGATGTGGTCATACCATGCACATCTCGTGTGACACACACATCCCTGTTATCAGGGTTCGTGTAACCCCGTTACACCCCCCATTAAGTTTGAGACCATTAACAGTTCCAGTCGATTATTGCCTCAACGAGGCTCGCGTGTCCGTTAGACACTGCAACTCAATTTGTTTAACAAATTGAGCTGCAGTGTCTAATATGCGGCATCACAATTAGCGATGATGAGCAAGCTCCAGTGCCAACAGCTTCCTTGCTCAATGAGCCCTGTGTCCACGAGCCGAAAGTCACCAAGTCTCACTGGTTCTTACAGCGAGCACGGGCAGAGTCCAACTTCGTCCCCCGCACGCGGTGCGTTGTCGGACAGTGCGTCCGCGGCACCGGGGGATGTGTATCCTAGGCTCAATGAGCACAAGCGTCGCGCTCCGCGCACGCTATCAGTGACGAACG
>NW_020189511.1:19126-23699 GCF_900000015.1 Plasmopara halstedii
ATAATTTCTTGTTCGTGGACTAGGCAGTTTGTCTCCGCAGCCTTAAAATGGCAAGATTCGACGTAATCACACGATCTCGCCCTCAGAGTCTGCTTGTAGCAGTGCACACCCTACGGCAAAGTCCGACGCTGGCAACGCCAGTATTGGAGTATGAAGGAGGCTGTCTTAGACCTTGTCAAAAGCCCCTGATGCTCGGTGTCCCAACACCATTCTGTATCCTTTCTAAAGATATTCGACAATGGCTGTGCCAATTCCGCATAATTCGCGCTACACTTGTGTAGTTGGCGAGGCCAAGCCACTTGCGCAAGGCCTTTTGACTCTTTGGATCCGGTCAGTCCACAGTGGCTTTGCCCTTAGCGGGATCCGCTCAAAGGCCACGCTTCCCAACGAAGCACCCTAAAATGGGAATTATTTCAGCGCCGAAGAAGCACTTACCGGCAGTTACATACAGCATATTCGTGCACATGCACTCAAGCACCGCTTTTCATAAATGAACGATCATCTATATTTTGGTTTTTGGATTTAAGCTTTGACATTTTTTATTCTGCGCTTCTATATAAGTTATCACAGATAACGCGATTTCTGTGAAATCTGCTAAAGATGTATAAAGAGTTCCGTGTCAACCTTAGCCACGCGCAGGCCTTAAAGGTTCTGCATGGAAAACCTGTTCGATTAACGCATGCACAGCTCAATGCTGGTCATGCTCACTATTTTGGGCCCGAGACCTACAAAAAGCTTGTGAAAGCATATGAATCTGGCAAAGGAACTACCCTTCATATGCCTCACGGTGAAGTATTATGGACGCATCAGTCTGGACTAGATATTTTGGAGTTATGTGATTGGCTAAAACTGTGCGGTGTGTTGCGTGAGAACTTTCCGCACGAAGATGGCAGAGGTCGAGTTGGAGTGCGCGGTATACGGCGAAGGGGCTGTGTTTCCCGTGAAGATAGCGAGCAATGCGAAAGTGAGCGCGCTGCAGGAGAAGATCGCAAGTACATACAGAGTCGTGAGCAACTGCGTTGAGGTTTACCCAGCCAGGTTGACGCTCTACTTGGCGCGGAAGAAGGGGGAAGCCACGTGGATGAAGCACGACCACACGGTGAAAGGCTTCTTGCGAGGTGGCATCAGCACCGAGTATGAAGAGATGCTTTCGTCGTGGATTCTCGACGAAGATTGCTTTGGGAAGAACTTTCAGCCTGGTCGCAAGGAGATTCACGTGCTGGTGGAACTCCCAGAAGTTGCGGTTGAACCACCGAAGAAGAAGCAAAGATTGGAGGGAAACCGGATTGCATTTGCAGGACCATTGCATCAGGATGAGTGCGCCGTTCCGTTTGATACAATAGACGCTTTTCGACAGATCAAGGAAGGCCTATCAAGAAAAGAGGTCATCGGCCACCCTTTGTTCCTGTTGTACGGTCCTCGTCAATTTGGAAAAACAACAATTTCGTATCGCATCATGGACTGGATTGCCAGTGATTACAGTGTTGCGGATGTCAAGTGCGTTTTTTTTTAAATGCATGAATCGGATGTGGCTGCAGAGGGAACGTTCTGGAATCGATTGGGGAGGTGCATTGATAATCGAAATGCGGGCTGCGATTACGATTCGTTTAAGCAGTTGGTGGAGGATTGCGCTACTCAAGACCGGAAGCAGTTGTGCCTGATTGTGGATGAAATGGATCATCTCTTTTCCAACAAAGAGTTGGCTATCAAGTTCCTGCTTGCACTTCGAAAGTGGAAAGCAGCATCGTATTTCCGTGGTTTCCTTGGGATCGGAAGTCATGAATTGGTGCACCATCACGAAATCTTTCGTGAAAACGACAAGACAAGCCCTTTCAACGTTGGTAACATGATCAAGATGGCGCCATTTTCAGTGGAACAAATGAGTGCGTTTTTCAAGCTTATTGATCCACGCTATTCGTTTCCTCAGTCGCTTCAATGTGGAATTATGAAGTATTCCAGTGGAGCGCCCGGTGTATTTGGATCATTGATTCGATTTACGGTTGACAAAGACAAGTGGACTCTGGAGTGGCGTGAATGGGAACCGTGGTTCCAAATGGGTGCATTTTCCGGGTATTTGACGCAGTACAACAACACCTATTACCGCATACAAGGCGATCTGCGCAGCTTGACTGAGTTGGAGTGGGAGGCGCTCAAATACATACTTGAAGACAATGGGAGTTTGACGGCTAGCACTGTCGAGGGGTACTGCGGCATTGCAGTCAGGGGCGATCAGCAAAGGCGACTCGTTGACCCATTACTGAGAATGGGGATTGTGGTCCAAGAAGCAGTGGTGGATTGGCCATTGTATCTGAGATGATGTGTCGAGTTTGTGTCGAAGCCCTCCCAGAGCGGGAAATTCATCAAGCTGCTAATACCGATGACCCCGTGCTGCTCTTGTCTGTTGCGCTTGGACAAGTGTACCCCAAAACCATTTCGAATCATCTTGTGAGGAATCGACAAGCACCGAGTGAGTGGCATTTCATCACGAGCTGTATTCGACAATTCGGGATATCTTGAAGAAGGGAGCACTGACGAGGGGTATTTATGCTGAAGTAAAAACTCCAGGCAGTCGAAGGAGAGCCGATATTCTCATCGCCAATGGGGTCCGAGTCGCATACGAGCTGAAGTCAAATCAATTACGGGAATCCGAGATCGAAGCCGCCGCAAAACAAGCAGATGGGTACAGACAACAGTTCAACGTCGACCGGATGGTCGTTGTCAACTTCGTTCCCATGGGACACACGTTGGACGAAGTGTATCGATTCACGCGGTTTCTGAGGGTTCAGATCGTTCATGCTCAGTTTGCTGATTCCTGTGATCAATTTTCTCTTCAATACCTGGGAGAGACAAACGAAGTCCTAAAATGCTCCGTTAAGTGCCTAGTTCGGAATAATAATAGTTAAGTCGGAGTTCCAAAACCGAGTTCCGAACCGGTTCCAAAATGATGCTGTACTTACTAGAGCTGCTGTGGTGCTTTAATTTAATAGTGAATTGCAATTATTTGATGAACAATTTTCGGAACCAAATTTTAATAACTAGAAGGGCTGTGGTTACATTGACATCTTCCGTTGGTGCTCGGGTTCCGAGTTCCTATACTTTTATATATATAGAGAGAGAGAATAAAAGGACGGACTGCATTGATTATGTTACATCGTCTGCTCAACCTGTGCATAAAATGACATCTAGAGTACCCCTAGACCCCCTTAAAGACCAAGTTAATGTACGGGTACGTACGGAACGTACCCGTTCCAAACATTAAGAAAGTCTAGGGGTACTAACGATAATGTAAACAACAAATCTGTGTGTGGTGCTTTAAAAGGAAATTTTATCTAATGCATAACATTCAAACTGTGACAATACTTGACGTTTATGTGCGCACATGTTTCGTTTGCTTTTTTCTTAAGCCTCCCATGGTACTCGTGAGCGAATGTGTCCGTTCAATAATTCAGACAAATGAAGATACTTGATAGATGATCCGATTCGTGCATTCTGCATCATTCACACCATTCGTCAAGTTGTAAACTTCTTGCTCTTCCTTTCTTTAAATGATGGTGGAAATAGTAGTCTATCGAGCTTGACAAATCTTAGAGTTCATAACAGAACTTGCGCCTAATCGCCGCAATGAAAAGCACAGTTGTACTGAAAAAACATAGTACCCTTTTGTCCGCTATTCTCGGTTGATATGACAATACTGTGGCATCAGTGCTCACCCTACCGAGTGAGTCAACTACCAGGCCACAGTCGCGACGCACTTCCGATCTCGATCAAAACAGTGGCTCTTTCGCTTTCTTTGAAAATTTAAATTTTGATGCGACTAAAGCCAATTAAAATAATCAGCACATAAAACAAGTAAATTGCTACTCCGATGCTCCTAAAACGAACACTTCCATGAAATTCTCCTGATACAGCTCCATACGAAATCGAGAAGCAAGGAGACAATCAAACTATACGAGGGGGGCAACAGAGAGCTTATGTAACAATCTGCACGGCGTCACTTGCGAATTAACATGCTGATTAAGAGCTTAGTGGCTGTTTGTCTTGTATGAATTTTCACCTCCAAGAAGCTAAGCTGGCATACTGGAGCATACTTTGGAGCATCTTTTTGATTTTCTTGATCTATACGCCACGAAAAATCAGATGCTGAAAAGCATAATAGGGAAAGAGGTGGTTTCTCGTGCCAAAGTTCGAAAAGATGTTGAGAACGAACAAGGTTCCATTAGGAAAAGCGCTATACTATTGTAATTTACGCGGGTCCGTTTTCGACGTGTGGTCTGCTTCGATAAAGAAAGATCCGTATGATCTATTCAAGTTAATTACAAGCATTGATGACGAAATAATTGCAGAAGTGATGATACTAATCTACTACTGAAAAGACCGGGCAATCTCATGGGTTTATTTCTTAAATGATACAATAAAATAATAAGCGTAATCAAAGTGCTGGATATTTAAATCCAGATGTTCACAATTGCAAAAAGCATATGTTTATTCAATCATTCAAAGTATTGCCATAATCTCATGTATTCCATTTCAACGTCATGATGATGTTCGGGCGCCATCAGCGATTAAATTGAAG
>NW_020189511.1:23709-24311 GCF_900000015.1 Plasmopara halstedii
CCATTCGTCTACCAGCTACACGCCGCTCTACGTGGACGGGCTTATTCATCCCGCGTCACAGCGACGCCGCCATCCCATGGCTCAGGGCTTTGTGGGGGAGGAATAGCTGAGCGGGTAGCTGATGTCAGCCCCTCACCCTCCGTAAAGAAGTCGATGACTTCTTGTCTACCAGACTGAGTGTCCTACGACACGCTCGCGATGCGATGGGTGAAAGCCAAGACCTGCAAAAAGAATATACGGATGAAAATGGAAGAGGCAAAGCGGAAATCTTTATGGTCGGGGACCTGGTTGTATTAAATTCTAGAAACCTGCCTACACATGCAGACTCTACTATCATCGGAACGTTCAAGGTTGTGGCCAAGTGGGGTCTAGCGTGTACGCTACACCTTCCAAAACGGATGCACAACCACCCGGTGTTTTACGTGGGCCTGCTCAAGCCGTACCGGGATCCGGCGCTAGTGAACGCGGAAGCGTTGACGCCTGAGCGGATCCCACGGACCCTCGGCCACCTAGAAGCTGGACCAGCAACTAGTTCTGAGCACGGAGTGCAACAACCTCCATTTCCAATGGCGCTAAGCGCTCCACCGTCACACGCAGCGACG
>NW_020189511.1:24321-33413 GCF_900000015.1 Plasmopara halstedii
GTTTGCACTATACTTGTGCAAGTATTTGGGCAGTCCGAGCAACACCATCAAGTCTTTTTGAACGGAGACATTTGCCAATCTTAAGTGATCCTAACCGTTGCGGAAGTCGCCAACAGGCCTTGCTATCTAATAAAGCAACAAAAAATAATTTTGTCGGCCCCAAAGACATACTTGCGAACATCTCATTTGAGCACATACACTCGACCACCACTCGCAAGTGATTTATGTAGTTCTCCACATCTGACTTCCCGTGATCTGCACGACAATGGGCGCGTGTATCGATGAAAAAAAGTTTTGTATAGCCATGATATAGCCTGAACAGCTGTCTCACTAGACGACTGAGCGTTCCTGAAGCATTCAACTGTCACTATAGCATGACGAGTCACTCTCAGAGCATCCCGCTCGGAGTACCCACACAGTTAATGCATTTATCTCTCGCACCAGCAAATGATTATAACCATCAAGCAGGTGGTGGGCACGGAACAAAGTGCAGTCAATCTTGTGGTTTTGTAGCACTTCTACTCGTGAGGTATACTGTTCAGCCAGAATAATGGCTAGATTATGCTCATTATATGTTTGCTAATTGTCGATAGCCTTTCGGACACATAATGTCGGCGCCGTACCAAGATCGTGACGTGCTTTACACTGCAGGAGACGTCAATGACGTAACACCGTTCCCTTCGAAAGCAAGTAAAGCTATTTTGCTCCAGGATCCAGGTCAATTTCTTGACGCGCTCCCTATGTGAGGGTAATACGGGTGATGAACTTCTCATCATCACGTCAAGATATCCCTACAGCTAAGGATGAAATTGATTGCATTTTTTACTGAGGAAAGCTCGTACTCAGGGCTCCGTAAGTGGCATTGATGAAATATTCATTTATGATGGACGACGAGCTCAGCTACACCTTCGGTATCAACCATACCATTTCGGTAAGATTTCTTCCGCTCTGGAAACTCTTGCACATATTCCTGAGAAAAATACATTTTCCAGTTTATCGAAAGCTTCTTCCAAAGCTAATGAGGGGAGTGCTTTAACCCCTAGATTTACCCAGATCACCCCATTCACGAGCGAATAAGTCTGCCGGCTACTTACCGGTGAAGCACTGTCAATCTGCATGATGACCCACCACACGGTAGTGCTGACTCAGCAGTAGCATCACGTCATGTAAAGAAATGGTCATATGTCTGAAATGCAGATTCTTGACCTTTTACTCGCGACTCGTAGTCGCCTTCAGCTTCACCCGCTCTGGAGCTGGAGATTGCGACATCCAGTCTTTTTCAACTCTGGTCTAGGTGGCATTAGCTCCCAGCTATGCTCGACCGTCCCACTAGAGAGCACTCTGGGTCCTTAACATACAGTCGTCTTTTCCTGACTCGACGCAGCTACACTCTGGAGACCGTGATATACAATCGATTTCTCCGTCTCATCCTGGGACCTCAACGCATTTACCTTTTTGCCGTTTGACCTCTGCTCGAGGCAACTCGCAATATTATTGTTATCAATTATGGATATCCACATGGCCTTCACGAATGCTATCTCAATTTCGTGCCCGCGCCAAAAGATGCTCTGATTCTGTCAAATGTGATTTTATGACTCACCAAAACTTCATCAGAAAGAAACATCTAGCATTTACGTGGCGTCCCAGCCACGCCATCAAGATTGTATTTCGAGTTGAGGTCCAGTATTAGACAAGGTTTTCTCACACTTTGAAGTCTCCAGATTTTACTTTCAGTCGCTAAAAACCTTAAACATTTCTACCCACATCTTTGTCGCAAAAATGGCTGCTCGTGCCGTCTATCATTTCGGCAGTCACGTGTCGCTCTTAATTGTACGACGCTCCTGAAGTATTACTTTAAGCAGGTTCACAAATCCCGAGACGTTAATATCAAGAACAAACAAGTCAGGTCTGTCAGCCCCACCTCTATCAGAATGAGTCACTCTTTTGAAGGCTGGTCTCATTGACCACATTTTCCAAAGAGAAAAAATGAACCCACGTTTTTCCCAGCAGCCAGCCCTGTACCTGCTGAGGCTCGACGTTTCCCCGAGCGAGTTTTGTTTGATGCTTTTGCATGGGAGCCTGACCCTTTCACTTCTAGGCGAGAGCGAAGGGTGTGCAAAAGGTGCAGATGCATTCTCACAGATGAAAATCTGGAAGTGTCGCTAATTGCTCGTCGTCCTCAGCATGGCTGAATACCATCACATCTAGCGCACTCATTGAGCCTCTGTTTTCAGTACTCCACCCGGCCCTCGCGGAGCTTATGTTGTACTCCACATGAAATGTGACGGCTGCCGCCTTCATAAAAGCGGTGGTAGTTTTTGAGGCGTCTCATCTGCGCATTTTTACAGCTGGTGAACATTCGAGGAGAGCGATTTCCCCAGTAGCCTTTTGGCCGCCAGTGCCCGTCAAGACCAACAAATAATTTACTTGGGTAGTCTAGTTGAAGGGTTTTGACTCAACGAGTACGCGCTTGCAATTGCACAGAGGCTGGGTTTGTACGTAGCGGAATTGAGAGCCTTATGTGTAACTTGGTTCAAGTTACTTTGCTTTTTCATGAATGATCTATATTTGGGATTAGATCTAAGACGGAATATATTTTTGTTTGATTCATTTGTCCCAACATCAAATATATGTACAACATGATTTCCATATGCAAAACTTAATCCAAAAGTGGTTATATATTAACAGTATCAGGATTTTGTGGAAGTTCCGTAATTCGGATATCCCTTATTATACGACTACAGAGCTCCCATCATAGCCGGCATCGGTCCTGTTGTAACCTTCAGCTTGACTAGATCTTTCTTTCCACGCCGCTTGACATGTATAGGAATATCACGGCCAATGATATAGCCGACCGCTGTAAGAATGTCCTTTGTATTCCGCACTTTCTTTCCATCGAACGAGACGATAACGTCACCTGGTAGCAAGCCTCCCTTGTGAGCTGGCGATCCTGGAGTAATGGACTTAACAATGACACCTTCTGTTACGTCCGAAAACATGCGGCTGATTTCCTTTAGCTCACGCGTGTTAAAATTGATCATTTGCATGCCAATGTACGGTCGCACAACTTTCTTGTGCTTGCGTAGCTGCTCAATTACCTGAACTGCAGTATCAGCCGGAATGGCAAACGAGATGCCCACGCTGCCATCAACTTTCATAGTATTAATGCCAATTACTTCACCATCGAGGTTGATAAGCGGGCCACCAGAATTTCCAGCATTGATGGCTGCGTCGGTCTGAATATACTCGCCGCCCCTCTGGGGGTAGCCTAGCTCGCTGCTGTGCCGTGCTACGGCGCTAATGATTCCAGCGCTTACACTGTTTTGTAGCGAAAATGGACTTCCAAGAGCACACACCCACTCACCTGCACGCAGCTCTGAAGAAGAGCCGATAGATATCATTGGCCACGTTTTTACTTCGTCGGACTTGATTTGTAAAAGTGCGATATCTGATAAAGGATCCGTACTATGGATCACAGCAGGGTAGTTTTTACCATCCGCAAACGTTACCTGCCAGCCATTATTAATTTCTTCGTCAGTACGCTACATATCACACAAATCTACTACCGAATGCGGAACCTGAATCTTAGAGTAGCGGTTGCATCGCGCAAGAACATGAGCATTCGTGACGATGAGACCTTTCTGCGTAATAATGAATCCCGAACCATTGCTACCAACATATCCTGTAGAAATGTATCACCAATAACCAAATCACCAACATTTTTAGTGAAAATAAAACTCACCTGAATCTACAGCAATGTTTACGACAGCAGGAAACGCTTTCTCCACAGCATCAGCAATGAAATTGCGCGATAACACACTAGTCTTCCCTAATTTTGCCTCGAATTGTGTGTTTTTCTCTAAAACAGTGTGCAAGAAACATTTTTATGAATTTGACAAGTTTGACCCTTTTGTCACCACCATCATGTACAACCTCGTGTGTTGTAGGTTATAATTGCTGCCACTGCGAGACTGGCGCTTGCTAAGGCATAAGTAGCTGATGAAGGAGAAGCTTTTGCATTTGCCATTTTTCGCTGGATATACCGCGCATCACCACGGCTTTTAGCACGAAGAGCTGTGTGCCATGAGCTTCGCCACATCTTTGTTGGAATGTCACAGCGGAGCATTAATTGACCAATCGCCATTTGGCCACATTTTATGTAATACCAAATTTCTTTTATTGACAGAGATCGGCATTTGTACGAGATTCTCGAGGATAATCACACGCACCTACAATCACAGTGCTGATGAGTACCAAGGATGTGGAGGCTAAAGAGAGACTTTTGACCGGACTAGCCAATTTGTCAGCACAGAAGTATGCAGTTTCTCGCGTTAATGACCAGAATTCAGCATTTCTTATGGCGCACGTAATCGTATTGAAGCTCCATTGACCTAACTTTAATATCATCGACTGCCATTCCGGCAGCATCGAAGACCATGTTTCAAGCTACTCCTGTTTGGCTGCTGCCGTAGCGAAGCTTCGCTGACAACATCGTTGGTTGCGTCTGTCAGTCGTTTTCAGCATCGTTTGTTGTGAAGTTCTTTCGAATACAACGTCACCAAAGGCAGTAGTAGAAAAGACTGCAATGGCATGTTGGCGAAGAAAGGAGTCATTTTGACGATTGGTAGGGTGATTGCTATTGTTGCTAGACAAAAAAGAAATAAAACATAGTTTTGCTAACGAATAGGTGCCGCAATATCGGTAAACAAATGGCTTATCAAATCGCGTTAAAAGTTGCTTACAGCGGCAATGTTATGCATCTAGCAGAAAACATCATTCTAGTAGGTCTCAGCCTAGATGTCTTCAATTTATTTCTTATAGTAGCCGTTACATTCAAAGCTTAAATTATCGGCTGCTTTTCACCAGACGTCGACAAAAGCATGCGATGCGTACAAGCTGTCCCGGACCTTTCTTTTCTGCCTGACGTAGGCCATCCGCATGGAGCTCATATCAATAATTTTGCCTGACAATATGTATGTAATCCGTAGTCGACGCAGCATCAGGTACGAAGCATGATCGCTTACGTGCAATCTCAACAAGCGTTAAATAAATTCCCTCGCGTGGACGGGTAAGTCGTTAAGAAAGTCAGTAATTTGATCTTTGGTTCCAATATGACTCGAATAGCCTTTGCATTCTAAGAACAGGTGTGACGCAATGCGATGGCATTGATGTTCATCTTGCAATACTCAAGAAAAATGTAACCATTTCGAAGCCAATTCATGCTTGATCTCACAATCTCACATTACTGATTTAAAATTTGCTCCCGCCCCATTTGTAAGCCTTGCGCTGCTGGGGGTGTCAATGGAAGGACCAATTTTATTATTCGTGTATCGCCGCTATTCCCGACTCAATCACTTTTGATTTACCGCATGACAGATGCTGATGTAAGGTCACATGAAAATTTAGGCCTCGTTTAGATTTCATGGTGCTTCGCTCACTGATCAATAATAACTCGTTTATCAACTAAGACTGGTCATCTAAGCTTGATGCAAGAAGGATGGCCTCAAATGGATAATCTTTGTCTTATGATAAAAGACTTGTGCCTTAAAGTTGATGGATCCACAGCGTTTCGTGAAGTAAAAGGCCATTCTCCCGTACACCCTGTACATACTTTGCTGTCGCCACCATCCACGCCAACTATTAACTACAACAAATTTGGAAACGGTGCTGCCATTTTTACTTGGAAGATAATACAATTGGCTGATACGTGATGTGTAGACGATTTACAGCGCAAGCTCTTCCGATGCAAGTGGATGGAAACAGCGAAACAGTTTTTTGTGCCAATGATTTCGACAATTCTACAGCTTCGCCAAGTTATTGAACGCCACATTCCAGCCGCTATCTACCCTGAAGTATCCCTGAAGCTTCTCAGAAGGTAAGATTATATTTGGAATGAATCATGCAAAATGTGCCAATTATTGATAACGTAATGAAGTCCACAAGATGCGATGTTTTTAAGGTCAGACGAGGTGGGCGTAAATTTGCGTTAAATTGCTCATTCATAATACTGGGAATTTAATGCGATTGCCAATAGGACATCAAATGGCTTTTCTCCACCAGTTTACCCGTCGTTTACATCCTCCTTCAAGGTTACACATATCCTATATCTGCACTGCTACAATCATTAATTTTCTGATCTGATGATCTTTAGGTCAGATATCACGCAGCCTTTCTGCCCATGCGGGCTCTACTGAGCCAAACTGCGTATCGTCAAAGAGAAATGTCGAAAGTTTGGCTGTTTTTCCGAAATGTCTCTATCCTGCTTCTGTTGGCGAAGTGGATTTGCTAGGATTGTATGATCATTCTACTACGCAGCTACATAATATACATTCGGAGCTTTCAAGTACGCGGCGCCACTTAATATCGCACTCTTTAGGTAAGATTCTTAAACCAGGAACCACGATTCGGGAGGTTGACTGGAAGGATCTTGGTGTTCAAAAGTACGTTGGGACTGGGAGCAGGTGCGCAATTTGAGTGTCATGTGCTTAGAAGAAAATGATCAAAGACTGAGAATAATTACTTCAATCGTAGCTGTCAAGTTTACAAAGGTATTTGGCGGGGAGCAGAGGTTGCAGTGAAGTCGTAAGTCTGACTGTAAAACAGGATTCGTGCAACTTTTGCTAAACGAAGCACTCGCAGTTTCACAAATACTGATCGCAGCTGCAGAGAACGCGAGTTTGCTAATGAAGTAGATGTGATGCAGCAGCTTGGCCCCAATCCGTCTCTGGTAACTTTTTTTGCGGTTTGCTCGAATCCACTTTCAATCGTGCTAGAATACCTTCCATTTTCTCTATTGTACATTAATGCTGGCTGCTATAAGTTTAAGGGTATCAGTACTAAGCGCTCTATTTCCTTACTAGCGAGCTTATAAATGGCGTATCTGACAAGGCGCGTCGAATACCACCATTTCCAGTGTCCTGGACCGTTCGAGTTCGCCTGATGGTATGTTTTCTTGCAATTTATATAGTATTTATTCGCCTTTTACAGCTTTTGGATCATGATTAGCTGGATATTGCTCGAGGATTGCAGTTCCTACATTCCTTTGACATCATTCATAGGTTGGTTTCAAGCTCTACTTTCAGCCTAAAGACACTCACCACAGTGAAATTTGCACTCGTTTGTTGGCGCAGGGATCTAAAATCTTTGTAAGTAATTTATACTCCTTTATCGAATTTGGCAGTCTAACAAGCATAACGAATCGAAGAAATTTGCTAATGACGGCTGAAGGTCGTGTCAAACTAGCTGGTATGGATATTTATCGATATGTGGTGCAGATTAGCAACGTTTAATCATTCGAGATCAGATTTTGGGAGGTCGCGATCAAACGATCAGACAGAACTGATGACGGGGTGTTGTGGTACATTTCAGTGGATGGCTCCGTACGTTTAATGCAAATACTGCTAATGTTGAAGCAACGAAACTCAAAAATTGGTTATTGTAATTTATAGTGAAGTCCTAACGAGTATGAAGTACTCCTTGTCCGCAGACGTGTACAGCCTTGGTGTAGTTCTCTGGGAAATTTGTGAGGCTGCTGCGCCTTTTAAGGATCTAGCTCCGCCTCAAATTCCACTTGCAGTCGTGCAGGAAAGAAGACGACCCATAATATCGGCCAAGACACCACTGGTAGGACGAATCTACCTCATAATTTACTCTCCTGAAGTACCAATTATAGTTTTTATCAGCTTCTTCGAAATCTCATTCAGCGATGCTGGCAGCACGAAGCAGCTCTCCGACCAACCGCAGCAGATGTTGTCGGAACTCTCCAGAGCTGCTTTTCTTCCACGTGAACCAAGTGTATGCAGAAGCGTATTGAAAACCTAGAATTTATGGTTTCAACATTTGCATCTGTTCGCTTTGATTTCGACTACGCTGGTTTTTAAGATATCATGTGAATTGCGAGTGAAAAAAATGAATCGCATTTATTCGCTATATTTCGTATCGAATAGGCTCACCACTGGTCTTGATTAGACTCGTGCGTTGTAAGCGCAGACCATTAATAATGGCATGTGCACAATTTGGACTGGTATCGCTTCATTTCCTCAGAAATAGCTGATGACATGAGCAAGTTTGGATGAGCAATTTCATTACGAAAATGAGAAGAGCCAGTAAGCTTCTTAATCAGACACAATCCTTGCAGGTGAGATGTAGGTATCTTGCAGTTAGGATGTGTCATTTACACATGCGGCGTATTATACCACCATTCATAAGCGACACTTACACGCCTCATCTACATTGCTTAATAGACAGCCACTCGTTAATTTACAAAAAAAGATATGCAGAAAGTGTCAAAAAGAAAAAAAAACGTTTTTGCTATCTGTGAGCAAATTGCAGGATACGCTTGGAGAGGATACCCTACATCTAAATAGGCTTGTAAACATTGTAGCACGTACACCAGCAGAAGCTGCCGCGATTGCCACTGCACTACTTACTACTTTGCTAAGATCGCAGTTTGCACAAAGTCGTTTGCAGAAAGATTGATCGCCATTCCCTTTTTTCTTCATCAAGATACTTGCTGTTTGTAGATGGCCGGGGTGGTCCACACAGCCGATGCAGATGATCAGCGGATTAAGGTGTTCTATGATTGAGCAGGGCAGATATATATTGAATTTGTACAATGAAATAAAATGTGGGCATCAATTGTGCTGATATACATACACAAACTGCAACCAACAAGCATATTATGTCGCTGCTCTGTAGAGATAGACAGAGGGTGGCAGAAACTTGAGAGTTTAAGTACCACTCACGCCTCGGATTCCTCCTAAAGAACGTGACTTCAGTGCAGACGAAGTTAACCACCCTCCATTCATTCAGACGGGATTTTATATAGAGCTAGATTAGCGAATAGTGTATCATGCAAAGCGACGAATTGAAGTATTTAAATCGAGGAGACTTCATGTTTAAGCGTCCTTAGCCGCTTTTATACAGACGAGAAAATAAGCCATCCGGGCATTGTGTACGAGCGGATGGCGTACGCATTGACTATAGCTCCTGAAAAAGGTCGATAGGTTAAACAATGTACGTCAATCTCAATCTTAACTTGTTCTCGCGATGGTAAAATGGAAAGTGAGCTACAACATCGTACGCTACTTAGT
>NW_020189511.1:33423-36714 GCF_900000015.1 Plasmopara halstedii
CAGATGCTTTGATTCTTCGCCTGATTTAAACGACTGGCTAGAGGTTTGCGGGGATCTCAACTGTACTTGTTTGTTAATTTCTTCCGAATTCAGTGGCTCTTTTAGCGGTGGCGAATGCTCGAGATTTGGCAGGTCTTCTGTCTCCACGAATTCATTTGTAACCTTTGACTTGGGTGGTTCTTTTAGCGTTAGCGAATGCTCGAAATTTTGCTTGGCATTTATCTTCACAGGTTCAGTAAATTCGTTCGACTTGAGTGGTCCTTTTAGCGTTGGCGAATGCTCGAGATATGGCGGGTCTTCTGTCTCCACGAATTTATTCATTACCTTCGACTCTAGTGATTCTTTTAGCAGAAGCGAATGCTCGAAATTTTGCTTGGCATTTATCTTCACAGGTGCATCGATTTCCTTCGATCTCAATGGCTATTTTATTGGTTTTTGCAATTCTGAATGCTCGTGATTTTGCGGGGCTTTTATATCCACTTGCGGTTCGAATTGCCTCTTCTGTGACGTATGTAGATTGTTTAAGCCTGACGTGGATTCCAATGACTCAATTGGTTTAAGAACTTTTGAGCAAGTTGTGATGATGTGTCCACGTTATGCGCGTGTGCTAATACTTCTATCGGTTTCTTCGTACCAAGTCCGGATGGTAAATTGCCACCGTTTAAGCTTGAGGTGGATATCATCGAGATCCTTGACGGGTCTTGCACTTGCGACAGCTTGTTGCTCACACTCACATCAGCGACAAGAAATCTTTGGAGTGCGTGAAGAGGTTGAAAGCGATTCTAAACTTGTCCCTGAGACTGTTTTTCCAAAGCGAAAGATACGGCTGAACCATGCTCGTAAACGGCTGATTAATGACATCACTTTCGTGCTTAAGAAACTCTTGATCTTTTCCAACCCAAGCACTCGTTCTTCCCCAACCACTCCTTCATTCTTGCGTCGATACAAAGTCTCGTCATCATGTTCGATAGTCGTAGTGTCGGTGTCTAAGGCATTCTTTGGCTTGATGTCATTAGCATTAAATGCAGCGAGACTTAACGTAAGCGTGGCCGCAAAAGCAGCGAGTAGAAAGAAAGCGAAACGCATGCGAATACTTTGATAATACCGAATCCTCGACCGAGCATCAAGCCGGATTCGACATCAGTTAGATGTACAGATTGACTTTTAAAAGCTGACAATTTATTGGGGTATCAGCTTTAGCAAAATGATTCGGTCGCAAAGAAAGAACTCCGACTACTGCTTAATTGGCATATGAAATGTATTTCTCAACGAAGAAGAGGTTTGATGGTTATATGCCGATCCAAAAATCCCTTCTTTTGGCTCGTTTTGATGTATGACGTGGCTAAGGAAGAAAGGCTTATGACCTATCAGTCAGAATCTTGTGAAAGTCTTCAACCGCAAATTCTTAGAGTCGTGTTAATGTTCTTAAAGCTTTACTTCAATAAGTGACGCGTCATCAGCATGCACTTCAAACAAATCAGGCAACTGTATGTGCTACAATTTGACCAGCTTTCATTGAGGTCTGCTTTCTCTTGTCAAACTTTTTATGATGCTGAGAAGCTCAAACTTTATTGTTGAGAAATATTGAAGAAACGCTGAAATTCTTTTTATTGATATGATGAGAGGCTGCAAATGAAGAAATGGATATTGCCTTTATGATTCTACGTGATTCATTCGTTTTAGTAGAGGAAAATGGTTACGGAAGCTCTAGCCTTCGTTTATAATGATTGTATGAGAATGTAAATCTTTTGTATCTGGTAGGCCTCTTACAAATGTGTGGTCATTTTACTACAGGTTACGTTGCTGTGGATTTTTGCATTAGAAAGCAATATTGTTAGCGCCTTCCTGGACTATAAGTGATCCTGCATGCAAGTGTACTAGCTTCCGCGGCGACAAGTTCTAAAGATTTGACAAAGCTCGAAAATTCGAGGCGCAAGATCTATTAGTTGAGCCAGTCCCTTTTTTTAGTGTTAGGTTCACCTCAAGGACCTTGATTACCATGTACTTTCTTGTGCTTCTATATTTTAAATCATCAAAAGTAATGCCATTTTTTTCTACCAGACGATCCTATGTAGTCTAGTATCAGACCGCTGGATTCTTTCTGTAAGTTTCCTAGCGCATCCTAGCGTATTTATCAAGCTCGAGACTAGTCTAGCACAAACTTGAATTGTGTAAAAGCCATCGTGTGGATTTGATGGTAAGATTTAAAAGTTAGTCATGTTCTTTAGTCTTTTTCGTCCTAGCATTACCATATCAAAATCAAAGGACTCTGCCGGAATGATATTCGATCTGGTCTGTATACCATAAAAAGACCTTGGACCTTCCTACACTCTATTCAATCAAACTTTGTACTTGAACGCTTTTGAACCCTCACTTATGAAAGTGGAGCCAGTAGACTAACGAACACATGTGTATTATATGCACGTAAAATAGACATATTTCGTTTTTCTACAGTATTCGGCAGCTTCATCTCAACAACTCCACTCGCCGTTGATGTTTGTTGATCCTTTGCACTGGCTTGATCTTGATACCCGCTGCCTTGCAAATTTATGCAAACATTTGTATCGAGTGCCTTTGCCAGCATATCTGCAAGCTGACGTTCCGGGTCGCAATAGTCAATTTTCAAGATATTCTTGTGGATATTATCGCGGATGAGATGGTGCCTAATGTCCTTGTATCATCCGAATGTGATATCCGGCGTTACTGGCTAAAGCGGTCGCTTCTTAGTTGTCTCTTTAAACTTGTATGCCTTCTACTTGCATGTGGCCCATTACTTTAGGTATCGCCCGTGTAACGGTGTTACACATGCCATGGTAACATTGGAGTATGTCACACCAGATGGGCATGGTGTAGCCAAACCCAAACAAGAATACGGTATGGGGCTGGACAGCGGGTAGTTATACATGAGTTTAGATGTTACTATACACATTTAGGAAAATCTGAACATTTAAATTTAGGCGGCTTTTTCAACAGATAAAAACAAATAAATAAAGTTTACATTTTAAACAAAAGAGTTTATTAGTCTTGTGTTAAAGTTCTTACCACTCTTGGAGGTAGCGGATTGCGATCCGCTACACTCGAACTTGTTCTAAGAATAGAACAAGAGGTCGGCGACCTATCTTACGCTTCCTCAAAGCGCAAAGCTACGGCAGTCCCGCTGCACTTGGTAGCATTTGTAGTCAATCAACACCTGAGTCGTTTAGACTGATCCTCAGTGAGGATGGAGGAATTTACCTCTTTGCCCCAGGGCATGCAGGACGGGCTTAACAAGCTGATGTCCTTGCTGGGCCC
>NW_020189511.1:36724-37878 GCF_900000015.1 Plasmopara halstedii
AGCATCACGGGGCCTCGCCCTCGATGCCTCGGCCCTTCGCCGACCATGTCACGCATGACATGCAGCGACTACTTTGATACTCGAGCTGCGCTCAGTGGTTGACATGCCACTTCACGTGCATCGCAAGGTCCGATGTATCGAGGGCGAGACCCTCGGTCGACCATGTCACGCATGACATGCAGCGATTGCTCCGAAACCTGAGCATCGCTCAGTGGGTTACGTGCCACTCCACGATCAGCCCGCGAGCCACGCTCGGGACTCCTGTCCGATACACCGATGGTGTCTACCAACTCGGACATTCCAATTCCTTGCGCGTCGACCGTCTCGGTCCAATGCTCTAGTCAATAGCGCTTGTGTCTCCTAGCTGAGGTGGGTTCATGACTCGCCAAAGCTCCACCAGGAGACGTGCGCGTAGCGCCCAAAGTCTTTGACCTCCAGTCCATGGCTCATGGTGTTCCAACCATGGCATTCCAAGGATGATGTCATACCTTACATCCAAGTCTAAGGCTAGACAGCGTTCCACGCTATCAAAGTCAAGAAACTTGACTCCGAGATCCATAGGGTCCTTCGGGACCGTGACACGTGTCCCCGTCGCTAGGCGAACAGTGACGATTTCACTCAACCGCGCATTCATCGCCTCAGCGTAAAGATGACTTCTATCCATCGTGGTCCGTCGAGCATAATTGCCCGACGCCCCGGAGTCGATGAGGAACTTTTATGGCTTCTCGAAGCCCTTTACGGTTGCCTCCACGACCAGCAAGCCCGGCTTGCACACACGTTCCATGTTCAAGAGCACGGAAATCTTCGAGACTAGGCCCTGTTGACCAATGCCTCCCTGAGACCCAACAGAACTCACTTCTTCCCCAGTAGGTCACCCCGCGCCTACTGAGTGGTATCGTTTCTACGCGACGAACCAGACTGGTAGGTGTTGAGGAGATGGTTCGAGGAACCTTGATGCGCCTTGCGCAGGGGGCAACCGTTTCGCAGGTGACAATTGTCTCCACAGAAAAAACACCGTTGTGTGTTTGCGTGCTGCCCGGCAGCTCGGAGCTTGGCTTCCTCGTCCTCAACATTGCTGGAATCCATGAGCATAGGTTCGCTCGACGAGCTGTTGGAGTGTGCATTCCAACCAAGTCGTGCCGACTTGAAATTGA
>NW_020189511.1:37888-38681 GCF_900000015.1 Plasmopara halstedii
CCAGTCTCTTGTGTCCCGGATTTATTCGTGCTCGGCTGGTCCAAGCGAGCTTTACGAATTCTTGTTGCACCCAACGTACTCTAGTGATCGTTTCGATCTCGCTGGCCTTGCCGAATGTTCTTGGCCTCTTCACTCTTTGCTTGAGCTACCTTCATCACAGATTTTGACTCCAGCTTCGGCCCCAAGCAAGTTGGCTTTTCGTGCAAGGTTTCTTCCACCGGTTTCGGAAGAGTGTTTGAGAACTTTGGCTTCTGTTAATTTAGTCCATCTAGAGTGAAGCCGTCTGTCGCGTTCAAGATACCCCTAGGGATCGGCAAACTCGGTGGCGTTTTCTCATCTAGATCGTCCAGTCGCAGTGAGGCACACATGTCGACGTCATTGTTTGCACTCATGTCGTCTTCGCCATGGTTCTCGCCTATGGCCTCTTCTTGTGAGCTCGTTGAGGTTTGCTCGGTGGCTCCCTCAGTTGGCTTGGTGTCCGCTTGCCCGAGATGTTCATCGATTTCATGCCGTTGCGCTTTGAAGCTGTTGCTGCCTTCTCCTTGATATCTTCTTCCCGTGTTCTCAACACCGTATCGTCAATTGGAGGTTCACTTTTAGTGCCTCTGTCGTCTTCATTCGGTTTTTGATACTTGGAGGCCCCAGCCTGGAGCTTGTCCAACACCTTCTGGGACTTGTGTCTGCCTTCGCTTTCGCGATCTGGAGAGCCCTACGAGCTGCTTTCGCTTGCTCGGTCATCTCTTGTCTCTTGAGGGCTAGCTGCTCGAGCTGCTCGCGTAGTGCATCCTGCTCT
>NW_020189511.1:38691-39825 GCF_900000015.1 Plasmopara halstedii
ACTTGCTTAAACGGTCCACAATGACCACCAGACCCGTGTTGCCTGCCCATGGACTGCCAACACCCGGAGAGTACCGGCAAACTGGACAGCGGCGCCGCCGCATCTGGAGAGGTGCTGCCCTCTGACACCCATACATAGTCTGGTCTGCATGACAACGTATCAGCCAAAACATTCTGCTTTCCTGGCTTAAACTTCACCTCGAAGTTATATTCTGCAAAGAATGAGAGTCACCTGGTCATCCTCTGCGAGATGTGAGGCGACTGAGTCGCAGTGCGTAATGACGCATGATCTGTGTAGATCACACACGGCTTTGAGCCAAGCAGGCACACCTTGAACTTGACAAGTGCATACTTCATCCCAAGTAATTCATTGTTGTGGACAGGGTAGTTCCTCTCCGCAGCTTTAAGCTGGCAAGATTCAAACGCGATCACCCAATCTCGAGGGGCCCCTCAACATCTTCTTGCAGTAGTGCACAGCCGATCGCAAAGTCCGAAGCGTTACAGAGGACAGTAAAAGGACGATCGGGGTCTGACGTCTTCAGTATTTGTGCATAAAGGAGGCTGTCTTATACACTGCCAAGAGCCTCCCGATACTCGGTTTCCCAACACCATTCCTTATCATTTTTAAGAAAATTCGACAATGGTCGTGCCATTTTCGCATAATTTGCGCTATACTTGTGCAAGTTGTTGACGAGGCCAAGATACTTGCGCAAGTCCCGTTAATTCTTTGGAACCAGCAAGTCCACAATGGCCTTGCCCTTAGCTAAAATCCGCTCGAAAGCCATGCTTCCCAATAAAGCACCCTAAAAAGGGAATTTCTTCCGCGCCAAAGATGCACTTTTCCGCATTAGCATACAGCTTATTCGTGCGCATGCACTCGAGCACAGCTCTCAGATGGACGATGTGGTTTTCCACATTTGTCCTTTCGTGCCCCGCACGACTGTGGACGAAGATGTCATCAAAGTATGTTTGTGCATACGTCCCATGGGGCCTAAACAACTGCGCCACAAGACGATTTCATGTTGCTATTGCATTTAACTGCCCTTGGTGCATCACCAGTCAATCCTAGAGCATCCCGCTCGAAGTACTCACCGCTGTCAGCGGAAAATCACTCGCTTAAATAAGCAATTGTTAA
>NW_020189511.1:39835-40030 GCF_900000015.1 Plasmopara halstedii
TGTACCATACTGTGGAGAATCTGTGGTGTATATGCCGCCCACTTCACGCTCATCAAGCCGTACCGACCGTGCCACCTTTATCTTGGAATGCTCCATGTCAAAAACGCGATACCTTTTGTGTTTTCTGCATATTCGAAAAACATACACCGGAAACTCTTAGGGTCGAGTTTTGTTCTCTTGGCATCATCCACATGC
>NW_020189511.1:40194-40413 GCF_900000015.1 Plasmopara halstedii
AAACTTCTGCTTGAAGCCTTTAGCGACGAGTCGAGCCTTGTAACGCACAACCTGTGCGAGTTCATTGCGCTTCTTCGC
The DNA here is from genome assembly GCF_900000015.1 of Plasmopara halstedii. Classification (NCBI taxonomy): domain Eukaryota; phylum Oomycota; class Peronosporomycetes; order Peronosporales; family Peronosporaceae; genus Plasmopara; species Plasmopara halstedii. The sequence continues at coordinate 40,273 of NW_020189511.1, forward strand.
GAAAACCCATCGACATCCAATCGGCCGAACGTCCTTCTTCTTCGGAGCAAGCACCCGCTTACCGTTTTCTAAGTGAGCTTTGTGTTCCGCGTTCATCGCCTTCACCCATTCCGGAGCATCTTCGCTGTTCATGGCTTGCTG
>NW_020189511.1:40423-40531 GCF_900000015.1 Plasmopara halstedii
CCCATCTTCATCCAGCGATCCGTAAAGCTCACGTGCAGCCAACCCAATCTATTCTCGTGTGACCTTCTCTTTGCGAAGACGGCGGTCGATAGTAGCGTCCAGCAGTAG
>NW_020189511.1:40541-40623 GCF_900000015.1 Plasmopara halstedii
TTTGTCCCGTTGTCGGCAGCTGATATATCATGTCACATACGTTTGTGATGCTTAAAAACGTGCTACTGCGTTCCTGATTGAA
>NW_020189511.1:40633-71330 GCF_900000015.1 Plasmopara halstedii
CCTTTTAACCATGATACGCCCTCACCTCGCGCGCCTTCGTGTCATTACCCCACGAGCATCGTGTGAGGAACCACTTTCTCTCCAGTAAGCAATGTCGATACATACATGTAAGCTTAATCAAATACATGAGAAGTATAGATTGGATTAGTAACGTTTTTCTAAATTAGTACGGTATGCTCGGGAAGCCACATAATATTGATTCAACAAGAAACTGACGCAAATTCGATAATCGCTTTTTGACACAGTAAAATGCGCGTCCCTCGCATATTGAATCCAAGAGATCGCGTTTATGAACGCACAGAAATTGGCCAGGTAATCTCTTACTTCTTTGCTAAAATTCAAAAGTGTTATAATTAAGGCTAAGAATGTAGTATCTACGTGAACTATAACAAGGTACGTACCTCGTTGCAACCTTTCTACCAAAGTAAAGGTCCCGCTAGGTCACAGCGTTTTATACTAAGACACTATCATAAACTGAACGCTATACTAGTACACACTGCAACAGAATTGTGTCCTAGCTGCACTCACTAGAATTAGCTCTGCAGCGGGGCTGCCGTAGAGGAAGCTTGGTTAAAGTCGGTGTGTGACATTCGTTCTATACTTAGAACCAACACGAGCGTAGCAGATCGCACTCCACTTTCTCCAAGAGTAAAACAACCTTAACCCAAAGCATTTAGCTCTTCCGTTCAAAATGTAAACTGTATTTCTCGGTATTATTTGCGACAAAGCGTCAGCGGAACATCACTCGCTTTAATGAGCAATTGAATTATAACCATCGACCAAGTCGAGTGCACTGTAGTTTGTACATCCAACCATATTGTTCTGGAGAACATCCTTCCTGGGATTCGGCGTCTGTGTCGGAATAATAGTAGCGTTAAGCTTTTTGTAAGCGTGAACGATAACCCACTTGCCGTTCGGGTCCCGGACACAAAACGAGGGTATCAAATGGGGAGACTTACTCTCACGCCCGAATCCTGCATCGTGCTTTGCACGGAAGGAGGTGTCAATGACGTCACACAGCTCCTTGGGCAGGGGCCATTGGCGTGTTACGCAGTATTCGATTCCCTGAACCAGGTCGATCTCACGACGCATACATGAATCCGGCGGGTCTTTGGAGACGACGTCTTGAAATTTCATTACGAAAGGATAGTACGGATCCGAATGATTTTTATGAATGGAAGATCCACTTCGTGCGTTCAGCACCCTCTTGGTGACCTTCAGGACAGCTTCATCCAGAAGTGCAATTAATCTCCTCTTCCAGTCGTATAATGACCACTTTGGCCAAGTGGCCTGCCTTCAAGGCACCGCCAAACTCTTCGAAGGATATCTCGTCCAGTTCAAGAAGAGCATCCACCGCGGGAATAACCTCTAGGGTGACGTCGCCGTCTTTCTCTCCCGTCAGACCGTTGACGAGGGTGTACAGGTGTGCGCTATCGTCTACAGTAGACACATCCTCTTCGTCCAGTGGATAATGCGCCATTCCACGCGAATCTAAAGGGCCTTGCATCGGACCTCGTCCGACCATGCCACTCGTGGCATGCAGCAACAGCTTCGAAGCGTGAGCAGTGCCTCAGTGAATTCATGCCACTCCACGTGCATCACTGGGGCTTCGCCCTCGATTCCTCGGACCTCTTCCGACCATGCCACTCTTGGCTTGCAGCGGCTGCTTCGACACTTGAGCAGCGCTCAGTGGGTTACGTGCTCCACATCCAGCCCTCGAGTCATGATCAGGACTTCAGTGCGATTAATCTTCGGTGTTCGACAACTCGGATACTCCAATCTCCAGCACGGTAACCGTCCCAGTTCAGTGTTCGCGCCAATATTGGCTCTACTTCCTAGCAAAGGCGGGTTCTTAACTCACCAAAGTTCCACCAGGAGACGTACGCGTAACACCCAAGATCTTCAACCTCCAATCGATCCATGGCTCATGGTGATCCAACCATGCCATACTAAGGATGGGGTCATACCTTGAATCCAAATCTACGACTAAGCAGAGTTCCACGCTATCTATGTAACGGGGTTATACGTACCCTTGTAAGAAAGGATGGGCCACACAAGATGGTGTGACCGTACATAGGTGTGGATTGCACAATTGGTGTATTTACACAATTTTGTGGCTACACCGTAACAAGAAACCACCACGTGGAAGGACTGCCAGTAGTAATGCATACTAATTATGTTTCACTTTACTTTGAGGTAATATTATATTAATTAGGAAACCTATGGTTTCAGATACTGGCGGCTCTGTCGGAACTAAAACAATTACATACAGTTTTAATTTTGAACGATTGAGCGCCTTTACGTTGGCTAAGGTTTTAAGTAGTCTTGGAAGTAGCGCATTTTGATCCGCTACACTCGTACTAGTTCTTGTAAAGAACGTACGATCAGTGACCTTAGCTAAGCTTCTTCTAAGCAAAGAGCTACGGCAGCCCTGCTGCACGTGGTAGCACTTGTAGTCAATTGCTCTGCTAGGGAACCTACAGCAGAAGCTGTCTGCGTCTACTACGTCCATGACGCCACCGTCGACGACGGATAACTCTTCTCGACGTAGGCCACTCATGGTGAGCGGTAAGATCTTCGAGGGTAAGGATGAAAAAAATCTCCTGCTCTGGATACGAGAGACCGAGATGGCTATGGCATCCGCCATGCCCAAGCAACAGTGCGTGGCGCTAGCTACCTCCAAGCTCGGGGGTCAAGAGCGAGATTGGGCACTAACGTGCGGTGCTTCGTTTGAAGCGGCATTCCCCTCCTGGAAGGGGCAGCTTCTGCGAGTGTTCTTGCCGCCTAATCAGGCGTATCGCGTGAGATCGTGTCTCCTTGCTGCCCGATAGAGCAAGAAGGAGTTGGTGGGCTTTGCTCAAGAGTTGAGAACCCTTATTGCCGGGATGGCAGCAGTTCCTCTCCCCGAGGTGGTTGCAGTGACCGTCTTTATGGAGGGCCTCCGCACTGGCGTGGCCAGGATGGAAGTCTCCCGCGTGCATTCCCTTCTTTTTCAAAAGAAGGCGGATGCACTCGGTAAGCGTGGCATTGCATGCCAAATTCAACTTGGTTGGAATGCATACCCTCAGAGCTCGTCGTGTGGACCCGAGCCAATGCATCTCAGTTATGCTAAGAAGTAGGACGGAGAGCTTCGAGCTGCTGAACAGCTTATAAATATCTGACGGTGTATTGTTTGTGGAAACACCCGTCACCTTCGTACGGGTTGTCCCTTTAACAAGGCACGTAAAGGCTCGTCGAACCGACATTCCGCTTCTAACTAGTCTGGTTTGTCGCGGGGAAACGAGAAAATCTAGTAGGCGCTCCGCGCCTACTGGGGTAGAACTGAGTTCTGTTGAGCCTCAAAGAGGTAGTGGGCAGCAGGGCCCAACACCGGAGAGCTCCATGCTCTTGAACACGGAACGTGTGTGCAAGCCGGGTTTGCTGGTTGTAAAAGCAACCGTGAAGGGCTTTGTTAAGCCATAGAAAATCCTTTTTGATTTTGGTTTGTCGGGCAATTATGCTCGACGCTCCACCATCAAAGAATTCAGCTGTATGATGAGGCACCGAAAGCGCGGTTGAGTGACACCGTCACTGTTCGCTTAGTGACGGGGACGTGTGTCACTCTGACGAGGGTCCTTGTGGACCTCGGTGTCAAGTTCCTTAACTTTGATAGCGTGGAAAGCTGTCTAGTCTTAGACTTGGATGCAAGGTATGACCTTGTCTATGATATGGCATGGTTGGAACACCATAACGCATGGATTAATTGGAAGTCGAAGACCTTGGGCGCTACGCGCACGTCCTCTGGTGGAGCTTTGGTGAAACATGAAACTACCTCTATAGTAAGCAAAAGCGCTATTGACGCGTGCATTGGACCAAGATGGTCAATGTGCTGGATATCGGGGTATCTGAATTGTCAAACACCAAAGGTGATTAGGACAATAGTCCCGAGCGTGGTTCGCGGGCTGAACGTGGAGTGACACGTAACCGACTCAGCGCTGCTTAAGCGGTCGCTGCATGCCAAGAGTGGCATGGTAGATCAAGGGCCGAGATATCAAGGGTGAGACCCTTGTTATGACGAGGAGTGTCACGTAATCCACTGAGCACTGCTCACGCTACGAGGCAGTCTCTGTATGCCAAGAATGGCATGGTCGAACTAGGTCCGAGGCATCAAGAACGAGGCGGTTGTGATGCGCGTGAAGTAGCACGTAATTCAGTGAGCACCGCTAATATTTTGAAGCAGTTGCTGCAAGCCAAGAGTGGCATGGTCGGACGAAACCGAAGCATCCTGGGCAAGGCCCTTCTGATGCGCGTGGAGTGACACATTATCCACTGGACGAACACTGTATAATTAGTAGCTCTTCGTCGGATGCTGTTAATAACATTAAGACTCAAATGGAGCAAGGAATGTGGACACTGGACGATGCCCTGTTTGTGGTCCCACTGGTCTCGACGAGACGTAAACCTCTATAGAGAGGGGACAGCGAAACCGTATGTTATCTGCAAGACGCAATTTGTCGACCCTGACCCAGGGTGTGTCTACTCTAGACGATAGCGCACAGCTATACACCCTTGTCAACGGTATGACGGGAGAGAAAGACGGCGACGTCACCCTCGAGGCTATTCTCGCGGAGGATAATCTTCTTGAGCTGGACGAGATATCCTTCGAAGGGTTTGACGGTGCCTTGAAGGTAGGCAATTTAGCCGAGGTAGTCATTATAATACCGAACGAGGAGATTAACTCGTCGTCAATTCCGGATGAAGCTGTCCTGTAGGACATTAAGAGGGTGCTGATTGCTCGAAGTGGATCGTCGATCCTAAAGACTCTTTCGGATTTTAATTATTCTCTGATAAAGGATAACCAAGGCGTCGTCTCCTAGGTCCAATCTCTAGACCGAGGTGTACGTCATGCGATTAAACTGGTTCCGGGAATCAAATACTGCGTAACACGCCAATGGCCCCTGCCCAAGGGGCTGTGTGACGCCATTGACACCTTCTTCCGTGCGAAGCACGATGCAGGATTCGTGCGTGAGAGTAAGTCTCCCCATTTGACACCCTCGTTTTGTGTCCGGAAGCCGATTGGCAAGTGGCGTATCGCTCACGCTTACAATTAGCTTAACGCTGCTATTATTCCGGCACAGACGTTGATTCCTATAAAGAATGTTCTCCGGAACAATATGGCTAGCTGTAAAAAGTACAGCGCACTCGACTTGGTCGATGGTTATTATCAATTGCTCACGAGAGCGAGTGATATTCCGCTGACAGCGGTGAGTACTCCAGGCGACATGCGCTGGGAGTGGCTGGTGATGCTCCAAGGCCTCTCAGATGCACCAGCAACATTTTATCGACTTGTGATGCAATTGCTTAGACGCCATGGGGCGAGTGCGCGGACATAATTCGACTTCGTTCACAGTCGTGCGGGGCACGGGATGACAGATGAGGAAAACCACATTGTCCATTTAAGAGCGGTGCTCGAGTGTATACTTATGCTGGAAAGTGCATTTTCGGCGCAGAACCAAAAGGACTTGCGCACGTGGCTTGGCCTCGCCAACTACTTGCACAAGTATAGTGCAAACTTCGCGGAAATGGCATGGCAATTGTCGAATCGCTTAATAAGGATGCTAAATGGTGTTGGAACATCGAGCAATGGGAGGTTTCTGACAAGGTCGAAGACAGCCTCCTTCATGCACTAGTACTGGCATTGCCAGATCCCGATCGTCCTTTAAGTGTCGTATGCGACGCTTTGAACTTTGTCATCGGCTGTGCACTGCTGCAAGTAGACGCCGGGGGACGAGATCGGGTGATCGCGTTCGAATCTCGCCAGCTTTAGGATGCGGTGAGGAACTATCCAGTTCACGACAAGGAATTACTTGCTGTGAAGTATGCACTAGTCACGCTCAAGGTGCACCTGCTTGGCTCAAAGCCGTTTTCTATCTACACATATCATGCGTCATTACGCGCTGCTACTCAGACGCCTCATCTCTCGCAGACGATGGCCAGGTGGCTTTCATTCTTTGCAGAATACAACTTCGAGGTGAAATGTAGGCCAGGAAAGCAGAATGCTTTGATTGATGTGTTGTCACGCAGACAGGACTATAAGCTTGCTCATATCACGACGGTGATGTCGTCAGTGACGGATATGATCCACGCCCCATACGCGGGTGACAACAAGTGTGTAGCGCTGCTACAGGCTTTCGAGAGCAAGGCGTTTGAAGACTCAGAAAAGAAATTGTCGTCACGTTTGGCACACGGTTACACCGATATTCGTTGAGTAACGGGTTGTTGTATTATAGCACCGATTCGACGGATACGTCACGAATTGTGGTCTCCTCACGATGAGGGGCTTAAAATATCGTATCCTCTATGAAGCCCACAACAACTCACTTAAGGGTCATCTCGGTTGTTAATAGACATGCAGCTCGGTGAATTGCCACTATTGGTGGCTGAAGCTATACAAATGGACGAGCACATATGTGTGCACGTGTGAGACGTGTCAGAGGGTGAAACCCTCTCCAAATGCGACGGTGTCGCTGGCTAGTTAACTGGTACCCTCCGGGTGTTGGCAGTCCATGAGTATGTAGCTTGTGTTTGGCCTGCGGTTGGCCTGCTGATGGACTGCCGAAGGACTCGGCAGGCAACACGGGTGTAGTGGTCATTGTGGACCGTTGGAGCAAGATGGCTCTCTTGCGGCAGTGCCGGACACCATCAACGGTATAGGGACATCGACGCTGTTTGTGAATCGTGTTTTTCGACAACATGCACTCCCAGAGTCAGTTGTCTCTAATAGAGACCCGCGCATCACTGACAGTGTTGGTCTACACTCTTCAGGGTTCTGGGCACCAAGTTGACTATGTCAACAGCAAACTATCCACAGACCGATGGTCAGATTGAGAGTGTAAATCACGTCGTTGTCGACATTCTTTGCAGCGTCTGAGACGCCGAAGCGCTGAAGCGCTATGTTGCCACTCGTAGAGTTTGCTCTAAGCAACGCAGTGCATTCATCACTATTTGCCGTTCTACGTGAAGGGGTTTATTAATCCTAGCGCTGAATTTTTCTTGAAGCTAGTCGTAATGGTCGAAATCATCCCATGCAGTTGATCGACTATTAAATCCAGTAGAGATGTCCCGCTGACGCCGCCATATCATCGCTCGGGGCTTGGTGAGAGGAATAGCCGAACGATTAGCTGATGTTAGATCCCACATCGTGCGTAAAAAAGTCGGAGACATCCCGTCTAATAGACTGAGTAAATTACGACACGTTCGCGATGCGATGGCTGAAAGCCAAGACATGCAGAAGGAATTTGCAGACGGGAAAGGAAAAAGGAATGCTGAAAACATTGAAGTCGGAGACCTGGTTTTATTAAGCGCTTCCACCATATGCATTTTCTGCTGTCTTTCAGAGGAAAATCCACCCACGACTTGTCGGACCTTTTAAGGTCGTGGCCAAGCAAGGCCTAGCGTATTCGCTGAACCTTCGAAAAGGATGCTCACCTCCGGTGTTTTATGTGGACTTGCTTAAACCGCCTCGACAAAGCACGGTAACTCTCAACGCAAGGCATTCGGGCCACAAAATACTCCAGACCCTCGATGTCTTCCGCACAGCGGTAGGCGACCACGATGAGTATTCGGCAGAGTGCCAATGATGAAGAGCATCGCGAGTCACCGGACGGCGATTGATCAAGATGAATCTTCTCGATGAGAACGGTGGCGTCCACTAGCACGTGGAACGCCTTGTGGGTCGACGTCATCGACAGTGTCTAATTCAATATCGTGTGAAGTGGTGGGGATACCGAAACTCCGAGAACTCGTGGGATTTTGTGGTACCACTTCGGCAAGATGGCCCAGACGTCGTAGACGCTTATGATCATAAGGTTCATGACGCTTCGCGTCATCTTGCGCACCGCGCTTCTTGGCAGTAGTCCGGAAATTCGGAGGGCCATGAGCTACTGTGGTCGTAGAATTACCCGTGTGCGAAACCACAGAGCTCGCGGGAGCGTTATGGATAGTTCCATATGACGCAGGGCTACAATACGCAGGAAGTCGCGTCGCGCCTTGAGTTTGGCAAAATCAGATCTGAGACGGCACTAAACGCGCACGTCCACTTCCTCGTGGCTTTGCTGTAAGTTAGACAGCAAAAACAGTTTCTGGTGCCGCTGCACCCATCACTCAAAGAGCACAGCGTCCGCAGGGTTTAAGCTGGGCTCACGTTGCGCCTCCAACTCATCGACGAGGAAATCCGTCGCCCGGAGCGCGGTGTGTCGCGCCCAGTCGCCGAGGGCTTAGGATGTGCTTCCCGTGAAGCAGTAGACGTATTGTCCGGAGATGCGTCCTGTGTAGAAGAAAAATGAGGGCTTTGCTCGCGGGCGCCCTTGCTACCAACCGAGCTGGGTATTTTGCGTGTCGTAGACACAGTGATCATAGAGCGAAGAAGGTTTGAAGTTGTTTTTAAAGAAAGTTAAGGTGTTTCAGAACGCGAGCCTCGTATGACGCGACCGTTAAATGTGAATTGTGGATGTTCACAATTTTAACTGGAGGAGTGTAACGGGGTTACACATGCCTTGTGAGAAAGGGCGGGTCGCACAATCTTGTGCGACCGTACATAGGTGTGTATTACACAGTTATTGTAGTGGTATGGCTACACCGTAACAAGAAGCCACCACGTGGCAGGATTGACAATAGCAATGTATATTACTTTATTAGCTAGGATTTGGTATATCAATTAGGTGTTACTAAATTCATTAAAAAACAAGGTCTTTAGATATTGGCGGCTAACGCAGCTAAAACAATTAAATTCAGTTTCGTTTCTGAACAGAAATAGTCGCTTGCCCTGGTAAAGGCTTTAGTACATAGAAATAGCGGATTACGATTCGCTAGACTTGTACTGGTTCTTGAAAAGAATGTAATGTCGGTGACCTTAGCTTAGATTCCTCTAAGCTAAGATACGCTGTATGCTGTAAAGCGACCAATTTTGCTTAGTATCTCAAACTAAATTTATCCTCCAGTGTGGTCCACGTCTAAGTGTAACTCGCATGGTTATTACGAGAAAATCATCTCTTCTTCGCACCCACCATTGGTAGTCGTTGCTGGTAATCCAATTCTTAGATAGTCGTGGTTTGAATAAATCAGCGGGGCGGACTTCTGACAAAGTCAGCCGCATAATATCCCGACAGCAATCGGTCACAATCGAAGGTGGACGCGAGTTTCCGTGGGCGATGTATCGCTCTTAAAACAGTCATTTACGGACAGGTTGACTTTAAACGCCTCTGGTCTGTAAGTACGAGGTTAAGCCGCCAGATGCAACGTACGACGGTGACTGTATTCAGTCTCAACATTCTTTGTAAAGCAGACCCACATAAAACTCCCAATTCCATGGATTCAAGTTTGTGATCAAAGCCGAATCAGACCAGTTTGCCTCACCCACGTTCTTGGCTAATTCATACCATTTGGAGCTCTGAGTCGTGATGGATCAATCTCCGTTCTTCTACTTTCAGATTACTGAGTGCGGTTACAGTATACGCTGTTGTAAAACATACCAATACATAGCCGATGTAAGGAAGTCACCAGACAGTAATCTTAAAATTGATGAACCTTTCGGTCTAGTAGTCTTACATATGTAAAATAAAACATTTACGCTCAGCGATTGCTTGATTCTCCAAAATTTTGCTCCCGGCGTGACCTCTCATTTATCTCCTAAGAATCGATGTTATGGGGTGCGAGTTGTAGTCTTAGCTACAAAGTGCCCAGTTGTAAGTTTTTGTGTGTTTTGCATATGCTCTTTAGCTCCGACACACATTTCTTCTTGGATTAACCAGTGGAACATTGGGACAGTTAGGTCGAAGCGTATATCCATCCTCCCTCAAATGCTTAACAAGCAACGATGGATATCAAATCGTTTCATTTTAATCCTAACAGAGATCAACGTCCATCATATTGTCATCTTGAGTTTCATTGCTTGCGGCAAATTGCTGCTGCCGAGGATGAATCTGTGTCTGATTAAGTGATGTCAAGTAATGTTGTTGTTGCAGCAAACCGTTTTGTGATTGAAACTGCATCTGGACAAGAAACGCATCCAGGTGGGCCACTGCTTGTTGCCTACTTGCCTCCGCACTTATATATAATGAGTTTCAATGAGCAATTAATCGATCAGAGCACAAATTTTAATCTTACCCATATATTGAAAGTGTCAATACATTCGACTGCGCCGTTATTGAAGAATACGATGAAACCGCGTACGAGGGTAGTACGATGTACGTTCCTGTGTACCTTTGAAATTTGTCCATCGTTTCTCCGCCTTCGCCGTGTAGAATTGGCAGCAATTCGCGTGGAACTCTGTAGTAAGTCACCTCTGACAAATCGATGTTTTTGCTAGACTTCGCAGCCGCATGGTCAATTAGCATCTCGTCCTCACCATCTTTGTCGTCAGCAACGTTTGAATTGTCTTCATTGTTCAGCAAACTTGTCTGAACACCTGATTGCGATAAATGAGCACTCGAAGTAGCAAGAGGCAGCAACTCCATTGTTTTTGAATTGAAGTCGAGCACACGCTCTATTGCACGCGGATTTGGCATAAATTCTCGTCCGACGAACGTGAAGTCGATGCAGTGCAAGCGAACCCACTTGCTTGTCAGCCTTCTACCGCGAAAAGTTCTCTAGACATAAAATTTAGCACACACTCTTGACACGTTGTAATTTTTAAATGTACCTTGTTTGCGACGTGATCTCGGAACAAGTCATTCGTAACAATAAACCCGTTGTGTTTCACAGCGTAGTCAATGACGTAAAAGTCGTCATGAGCCTGCGACGGCGTAAGAATCACATAATCTTTTTGCACCAAATTGCAGAGCAGCGCCCGATCATTATCCTCTATTGCCTCGGATTCGCTGGGTGTGCTTCGATTAGATGTGGGCTTCACATTGAGCCAAAAGTTGGGAGCAAAGGCCAAGCACTTGACGGAGTAACAATCTGCGCTAATCTTGAGGGACCGAAAATACTCAATGGCGGCTGCTAGTTTAGAAATTTGAACTTTTCCATCCTTTTGGCATGCTACATTAGCGCCATCGAGGACAACAACGCACTCTCTGCAAGCAAATTCAGCACAACTTTTGTTAGATCGTGCTATAGCAGCATGAGGAAAGTGCACAGAGAGCGCATCAAACCCATCTAAACGAGTATACAATGATGGTGACGTTCAGCTGACACAAACACACAAATAATTGCTAATAACGTACCCGGCAGTTTCCATAATTCAGGATGTGAGCACCTTAAAAGCAATATTCAAAATTGCTCTTAACAAATCAAATATCATGAAGTTAATGTTGCATAAGTGTTGTCATACCACACAATTCACATTTCTAGCCATAGCATCTTTTGCTATTTCAAAATACGTCTGCGATTTCCAACTTGGCGTCAAGATTACTTATGCGCTATCGACTCCATATGCTGAGCTTACTGCTTTTTAGTGAGTAGTGTTGCATCAGACGCGATCGTTTTATAATGAGCTCGATGCATCAGACATTCAGTAAACCTTTTCGAGACAAAAATCTTCAACTGTTATTTTGCTTCAAAAACGCTCGAATCAAACATGACTTTAAAACTTATTTTTTGTCATCGAAGGCGATATATAATTTGGAAGCTGAGTCAACAGTATCATTCCCCCAAACTGTCAAACACGTAATGAAATGCAGTCTCTCAATACAACACGTTTTTTAATTCGGCGGAAGACATGTTCAATTCAATTTTTATGCTTCTGCCTTATCGTATCATGATCATTACTTCAGTTACATAATTACACGAAACAACATGTCAACACTTGCTTTCGTATTGATCATTCTTCACAACGCACCTTCCAGTCTTAGAAGGAATCGAGTTGTTTTCTTATGCTATCGATATGTGAAAGTGACGCCTTTGAGAAATTGGCATCTGTTGAGACTGAATTTGTATTGCGGCAAAATAACTAATATTACAAACTACTTATATATTACTTTTAAAAAATATTTTCATATTTCTGCAGCTTTAAAAACATCAGCAGCGTACTTCGTTGTCTTCGTGCTCTGCTACAGCGGCCGCTAAACCAGCCGCAACCTGCTACAAGTAAGCAATTTTAATTCTTGTAGCGAGACCGGTTGTCCTTAATAGGCAATGAACAATGTACGCTTGAGCTTTAAATCGTAGCTTTTATCTAATTTGGCTGTTAATAATACAAGCGACGATTCGGGCGAGTCATTATGCTGGTGAAATGTGGCAATTCAATCTTCAAGTTTGAGAACTCCCAATAGCGTTGGCTTCCTCTTCGGTGCTCCATTTGGGTCGTCGCTACTTCTTGGTATCGCTGCCGTATTTACCGCACTTCTACCAAGCCCCAGTAGCAATGCCATGGTAATAGACCTCAATGTACCAATAATAATAGTAAATGATTATAAATGAATGTATAAGACCATGGTCTGTAATATTGTGCAAGCGCATCACCAACGCTCAGGTACGTCATTGTTCTCATCGTGTTGATGAGCATTGAAGTGCTAATTGCATTTCAAGCTGCATACATCAAACGTCACTTTAAGCTGTGAGTTTACCGACCCAAATGATTTTTCTCTGCAAACAGTGCAGTAAGCGTTTTCGCAGACATGGCAATTTATTTGTCATTTGCCCACTGCATCCGCCAGATAAACCCTTCCAGACCAGAAGATTAACATATTGTTGAGCGCTACATGGTGTAATTGACAAAAGTACGTCACGGCTTTGGATATCCATGTCATAACACTACAAGTTGAATATTCTTCAGCTATCTCATTCGTTACGATCATATTTGAGATCATTTGCGACAAACTGAAATCTAGCTTTTTTACGAGGCACCGCGATCGTCCAAAGACCCGGCGCATTCACGGCGACAGTGGACACCAACGTGATGAGCATACGCAGCATATGTGCGTTAAGATGGGCCAACGAGGACACAATAAGCGAATATGTTCGCGTCCGAGTTGTGATTTTGGTTTCACAGGTTTACATTGCAAAGTCAAAACTTTTGAGCTGGTAATGTATATAATCTCACTCGCAATAATCTATTCCCGCATAAATATTTCATGCAGTATAGATTTGAGGGACCCTAGATAGCCGGAGCAGCGAAATTTGCAGCTACCTATTTCTCGTAAGCTATTAATAAAACGTAAACTAGACGCTAATTCGTATCCTCTACACAAAGCTTCAGGAATGGTTCAGCATGCCATCGCTAACTCATGGTCATGCGCAGATCCCGTCACTGCGGCCGTCCATGTCCCCGCTCCCTTCAATTTTGGTTGTCACTGGCCCCGTATGTAAGCGAGGTGCTACTATGAATGACACCAAAAATCCCACAGTTGAAATGCCAATTCTAGTGAAGGAATGAGCAGGAGTTGCACAATAGAGCTGATCAGTCTATGATCGATCAGGGCCTGTCTGATGTCACATGTACCTGCAGCTGCTTGCGCTGATCAAACAGATTCCCATTCAAAATTTTGCAGTCGATGCAGCAATCCGTCGCCCCATTGGACACGATGTCACTTACTGAAGAGGAGCTGGGCATGCTGTTCGGCGCTGCCCCACAAGAGAACGATTGTCATAATACAGTTTGCCAGCCTATCGCTGCAACGTATACCAGAACTTGCATTTCCACTACACTAAGCAACCGTTCAAAGGTGAAGACATCAAGCGCTGTTCAGCATCCATCGCTACTTAGCTTCGATGGCAGCTTCGTTCCTGCTCGTTGTGGCTATCGAACCGGCAAGTGTTTAAACTTACAGGCGTTTAAGCGCGATGGAAAGGCTCACAAACTATGTGAATTTCATCGTGAGCGTGCTAACATAAATCAAAAGAAACTTGACCGCAAGAAGCGCATGCAGCGTACAAAATTACCCAGTGAGGCGCATACGCCGCCTTGCAAATCCGTCTCGTCCGCCCTATCGATCAAAAATAAGGAAGAAAATTGCAGTTTCACCGCAGAGAACCATTCCCCACGCACTGTTGAGTCAGCAGTTAATAACGGTGTCTTGATGTTGAGCGAATCGAAAATGGAACATGATGATGTCAACACCGAGTTGTTCCTGCCAACTAATCTTCATGAAGCCCCCTTGGTACTAAGCTGTGAGGAACTTGACATCTTTCGCAGCATAATGACCATCGACGTTAGCTGCCGGTTGCCTTTACGCCGGAATGCGCCTTCACTTCGCACGCCTACATGTTATTGCCTTGTATAAGGCCGAAAAATAGAATTTTTCAGTTAGCTAGCCTAATATTGTACTTGTCGAGATAGACCATAAAATGAGTAATGACTTGAGCGAAATTATTCCGCACCAACGTATGTCACGTATGAAATGCTAAAAAATGTGATTTGCTGCAGAAGTATATTTATATTCGTCATTTACAAAGCCTACATCCGCCCCTACACCGTACATACCGGTGGATAGTACGATTTCCAGTACGATTTTGTGACGGTATGTACCGTATTATGGCTTATGCTATAACGGGAGGTAGCGCCTAAGTCCGAAGAGCCAGGCTTAGATACCATGATAAAGTATCATGATTAGTACTGGTACGGATAATGGGATGGAGCTCTGATCCGTGTGACGCGTAAACTGCTAGCTGTAAGCCCTGCAGCGTTTATGATTGTTGCTATTGTAACCAGATGTAACTAATATTTGTTTAAGCAAGACGTGAATATCAGTAATTTCCACAGACAAATTACCCAGTTACACGTTGTTGACGCAGACTAGTAAAATAAGAGCTACATCTGTGAAAGTAAACATTTAATGTCTGGGATAATCGATTGCGATTTGTTCGACTTTATGTCCTCTAGAAAACTTGACAAGCTAGGAAAGTAGATTTGACTCCCAAGATGTAGCACGGCTGGTTGCTCACGGGGTAGAAGGATCAATTGCTCGTTTGGACGTGTGTGTCAGCGATGAAAATGCGCTCGTAGGAAACCTTCATGAACGTCAATCAGGCATTAACAGAACATGACCACTTTCCACCGTCGAGCGTCCAGGCATTAGGACGAAATATTTTTCTCAGCGTGTGAGAGAAGCTAAGATGGTCATTGCAACGTGGTTACCGTGCATTCAGCATAATGGAAGCCTTCACATAGTAGCTTCCCATTTACAAACGAATAATATTTGGGTTCGTACGCTCTGAAACGGAGAGCCCCTAAAGAAACTAAGCACTTAGCTTGCCTTGCTTTACCAACAGTGACATGTGCACTATATCTAATACTAAAACTATCTTCATGACTGGATTTGCGGCAAACAGGCACGTTTACCAAGGATTTCTCCTTTTAGGAGTTCCATCATCTTTATATGTGCCGATACCTTCGATACCTCAGAATACTCACGATTACACAAAAGCTCGTTGTGCATTTTGTGCGATTGTACAACATTGTATGTTGCACTATTGTACACAAATATAAGGTGTATGTCACACACACCTCGTTTGGCAAAATCCCAAAAAGATGTAGACCACACCGAGGTTAAACTTATTTGTCATATTAGAATTTGTGAAAAGTGTCTGTTCATTGGACATGCACTACGCGCATGTCGAATCCACTCGTTGTACTCTATAGTGCCTGCCCCTATGAGTGAACTTGCATCGCGAGTTCTTTTCGATCACATTACCAAGCGTGCCTTCAAGAAAGGCTCGTTCTTTACAGACGACGCTTCTTAAGCAATACTCGGTGAGGAGGCCGATGTGTTATTCGACGAAAAGGTCGTGACCCAATATGTAACGGGGCAAATACCGTAATCTTGTCTACTGACTCCTTACACATTTGGTACAGCTACACCAAATAACTCACGTCATAATCGCACGAAATCCTCACCACTCTTGGTGTAATATTAAGTGCAAAATTGTAGATGACGGAACTCATTTAATGAAGGGTTTTTGAACACCTGGGCTGGTAGCCGCACGTCATGATCAAGGGACGAGTTTTAGAAAAATATTTCGCTTGAGTCTCGATAGAAGTAATTCCAAATGCATATACTCTTGATACAGTAGAGTAAACTAACTTATTTGTTTTCTTTAAAGCTCTCGATTCCGCTCCTGAGACAAGCCCACAGACCATGCTATGTGTGTTTATTAAGGCGGATTCTGGAAGTCGAGGCCCCCACTGCACATAGTACGCAGCGACCCATTGTACTTGGTAGCACTTATAGTCAATCTCACAGCCGAATAGTGAAAGCAGTGTATCCTTTGCACGCATGAAGCATCAACTCAAATTTTGGAGCATATCGACCAGTTTTTCTTTCTTGGGCATCTAAGAATTGGCGTCGATGTGCCGGATCTGATGTTGGTCACCTGGACGCGTTTGACGTTCTGATAAATGCGCTTGTGTTGCAGGTTCATATACGCTCAGCCGGACGCTGGTGGAAGAACAGATATCTCCTACCATGAGACCTATGATGCCGATTGCTCTGGCTTAGATATCTGGTGCGGAGAAAATCTCTACCTTCCTACCTTCGTATGAGAAAATTTGAGAAGCCGTAGATTCGACTACGGTCCAACAAAACAACGGCGAGAGCGTTTGTGATTTCCAAGCTAGTAAGTCACACGCGAGAATGGGAATTGACGTGCCAAACCTCTCGAAGAAGCGTTTTGGGGTAGTGCTCACAGCATAGTGTTATTGGCTGGTGATTTCAGTGTTTACGGCATTGATGTCGTAGGAAGTCTTGAATGATTTGAACGCAACGGAGAATGCGCAAGCGTCGAAAACAGTGGATTATTGAAGACACCAAATTAGATATTCGTTGGTCTTGCGACAATAGGATTGTCAATGTGTACCTTCAGTGAGAATTAAAAAATCTGACAGCGTGGGACGTTGTCTAGTTCTGGACTTTGATTTGAGAACTGAAGTCATTTTTGGTATGGCGTGGTTGGGATGCTTCAAGTTGTGGGTCGACCGAAGGTTTCCCGCACTTTTTTTCCGGTAAAGCTTCGGTGAGGCATGATTTCACGTCTGTTGGAAATCCGTTGCGAATTTGGCGTAAGCAAAAAATCACGACAGCTACATGAGAATGCCAAAATTGTTTGCAACAAAATTACTAGGTACCATGAGCAGAGCTCAGACAGCAAAGCGGTTGTGATCCGAGGTTGCGATGAGACAGAGAAGAGCGATTGTTTATTGTGGCCCCCAGAATATACATCTGTTGAGACGAGAAAATACGATTGTATGTCGTGGTTTCTAAAGTGTACCTCTAGCGGGATATTTATGAACAGCTATGAGGTATTGCCTCCTGTGCTAAGGCTGCAAAAGCGCAAAAGCGACTGAGTGATGAAGTAGAACTGTTGGTGTTGCAGTACGATTATTAGTCGTGAGTAGTCGGACCAAGCTCCGAAGGTAAGGAGAAAAGTACATTTGTATCAACATTGCTGATTTCGCAATACCGTAAGACAGAGCTACCATGCGAAGCAGTGAAGATCCAAGGATACTCGGCAAGAAAGCTTTTTCAACTGTGAATGAATGGATTGGGTTTTTCTAAACGCTATATATACCTCCAATAGAAGCTTTAGCATTTTCGGAAGATTCATCTATCGAAATTTGTGCAAATACTTGCATGACGGCGAGTCAACTGAAATGGTAGCATTGATACAGGAGGAGGGACCGATCTCGTCAACCATAACCGATGGCTCTGCCGTTGAAGGCATCTGCACAGACTCGAGGCGTGTGATTTCTATCCTCGAGGAGATTTGTAATGACCTACACTTAGCCACTACATGAAGGTACCTTCTGTATGCATTGCAGGAATTAATCAAAGAAGATTACAGTATGGTGTTCCCAAATGCAAACGTGGTTTCTTATATGAAGTCAAAAATAATCCATGTGACACAGAATGCTGGGATCAACTTAAGAATATGTACAGGTGATTAGAACGACGTGTCTCTGTCTTTAAAAAGTGGGTGGCGTTAGCCAGTCCCTTCTACTGAATATTTTCCACGAAAGTTAGGTTTAAGCTTTCAGAGTTCAAGCTTTGTATACCCAACATGTTGTATAAATTGACTCTGAGGTTTAACATCAATACACCCTTGATTTATAAATCATAAGCTAGAGGTTTTATCAGCAAAACCTTTAGAAGCTTTTCAGGTGTTTTGCGTGTAGCTTGGAACCATTACTCATTTTGGTTCAATTGCGAAATTATCTCAAAATTCTTAAGACGTTCTACTTTCCTTTAAGTAGGGACTGTCCCTCTCCCTCCACGTCCGAAATCGCTTTCTCGTAGTACAAGCGTGTGTTGTGTTTGAGGGAATATTTGTAAAACAGCGCCAACTTACAATACTACACTTTGTTTAGGAATTATCTTGACGTGATTTCGATAGATCCTCCACGCGTGTAATTTGTCAGGTAGGGTGGTGTGACATGAAGGTGACCTGGTTCATCGAACTGAATATAGAATCTTACCTCAGTGTTCTTTACCAAGAGTATTATGAGACGATATCGATGCTTCTTTGGTGCGATGAGCGAAGCGGCTTTGGTGATACGGATTAAATTTACATTTGGCTTCGATATTCTCTATCAGAACGGCTGGCAACTTATTTTTTATAATGAATTAAATGCAACCAATATACCGGCGCAAGCGTCGATCCCTCGAATTGATATGCTGCAGATCAGCTTCATCGGTTGCACTTCTATCAGTGCCTTCAACCCATTTGATTGTAACTACCAATTGCTGATGATACACAGCGATGTTTCTCTCGCTGCGGTGAGAACATCAAAACGGAATGCTCTAATACTGGATTGTATAGCCACAGGAATTGACTGATGCACCAGCAATATTAAGTCGTGTGGTGATACAGCTAGTCTGGATGAACGATTCTTTGCACATAGCTATTGCGATGATATATGCGACCGTAGCCGTGAAGAGTACAGGAAGGAATCACACCATACACTTGCAAGTGGAGCGCGATTGTATGTGCTTTATGAAGCTATTTCGCAAACAGACAAGTATATCCTTGGCGCAGACAAAGTCCCCTTTGATTCATAAAAAAAGTCCTGTGGGTGAATCCCAAGAAGATAAATATTATTTGATTGACGATTGCCTCTTTTTAAAAGGACTTGGGGTTGTAAGATAGCCCAGACGGGTACTTCTCTAAGTAATGTACAAGCCAACCTTTTTGAGTAAAATGATGCTGGGGTGTGGAGTAAAAATTGGTCTTCGAGACTGTAAATTAGATTCTTACGCGTTCCTCGATTTCCGTAAGAATGATCGGCCAGATGCGACGCTTCGGCATTTGCTTAAGCCGTGCTTCACTTCGATAACACATGAAGTTGTGTCCGCCTCTGATTCTCACCGGCATTTGCCGGCAGAGACAGTTGCCTGTATATAAAAAAGCTACTTCAACGAGCTAAGCATTTACCAAGTTCAGGAGGCTTTTGTCTGGCTATTAATCGTTTGTGATCCAACGGATCAAGCGTCGTTGTACACAACAATGTCATCACCACATCTCGTACACAGAATGGCAAGTAAGCTATCCTACTTTGGCAAGTATACATTTGAAGTAAGAGATGAGCGGGTTCGACGTAATCTGGCGGCGGATGATCGTTTCGATCAACCCAACTAGGATTAGTCGCTTGTCACACGGTTATGTCGCCCGTTGATAAGGCAAAAATTACCGCGTACGGGTCTTACGCGCATTGTGTTGCGCTGCTAATATCGTTAGGATGTATAAAATTCTGTAACAAAATGTTGCTTTGTTAAATCAGTGATTGCACGCAATATTATGCCTTTTCCCAGGCTTACATAATTGCAGCACCGAACCAAATGACACGTACATGTAGTGGATCCTAATATTGAGGAACTCAAGTACAACATACTGTTCGAAGCGTATGAAGCCCATTAAATGGTAATCTCAAAATAGAAAATGACACATTTCTGGCAGCATGTGAGCAGATGTCATCTCTTTTTTTACCTAGACTGTGTAAGCGTTTTATGCTTACGTGTAAACGTATCAGCTGACTACAATCTCATCAGATGCGGCAGTTCTTTTGCGAACCCTGTTGAATCCATAAGATGCCTTCGATAAAACCGTTGTTGTGGTCTTTGTGGATTGTCTGAGCAATATGGCTTATTTTGCTGCTGTCAGCGATAATATGACCGGTGAAAATATCGACTAACTGTTTCTCGACGAAGTGTCTCGCCAACAACGTTTACCATACGCTATTTGGTGGATAGATTTGCAGCCTACCGCGGCATTTCCGCAAGTATTAATGATGGTGATCGGTACCAAATACGATATAACAACTGCTGACCGTCCGCAAAAAATGGTCAGACTGGACAAATATAAACGTTGCGAGAATATCCTCCTGAATGTTTGCGGGGGGATTGCGGTGCTGAATCTTGTGGCTCCGCTTTTCAAGGCTGGGCTTAATAACACAGTATATGTCGCTAAAGTGTTTATTTCATTTACATATTTTGCTTGCCCCTTGACGCCACCATAAGGTTTCTCCCGTTTTAGAAAGGGGGGCTTCTGAAATGATTCACCTTGATTTTAGCCCCGATCCACTTCGATTCTATCGTGGTGCAATTGAACATTATGCGCAGGTTAAGCGACTCAATGCCTGAGGATCTAGGCAAACAAATGCAACACGCGGTAGCTGGAGGCAGATGTATCAACGGCAATATTATCCCCTGATGCTAAGCTTTCCTCTGTAAAAAAAGCAACAATGGAGTCCCTGGAGCGCTGGAAGTATAGATGTGCTCTCGTTGCAAACCATAGAGAGCTCAATCAATATCTGGCTCATCCGAGTCATGTAGCATATGAAAGCAAATGCCGGACGGCGTATTACCACCGGCATTGCTTAATAAGCAAGAAGCGGTTCACTCATATGTGGAACGTTTGGTGGACCGGTAGGATTAACTTGTTCTGGGGACGTGGAAGGGTAACCTCAGTCTAAAGAGTTGTCCGATTTTGAATTTCACATTTGCAAGATTGCCCTCGTGTCGTGGTCGCTTTTTACCTGACGCACCCTCCTTATTTATCTGCCTTGAAGATGAGGCAGGATCGCCTGTTGCCGGACGGTTTCGAGGCGAGAGGCTACCGACCTTGCGGTAAAACAGCTCCCTGATCAATAGCTATTATAGTTATCTCTCAGAGACGAGCGGAGTTGTAAACAGCAGAAGCTTGACGTGATGTGGTGGTGCCACCTCAAGGCGCTTTGTACTTTACGAAGTAAACATGAGATGACGTTCAAGGTGACCTTTCGCTTCGCGGAAGGTAATTGCCTTAATATGACAGAGGCGGCATGTATTCATCAGCAGGTCGCAATTTGAGTCCGATGCTCAGCAGCACTCTTGCTAGCTTTTTGCACTCGAAGTAAACATCTTATAAAAAGGAGAAGAATAATGGATTTACCCACCGCAGCTACCTTGACATAAACGGTACTGCTAGAGTCCGGCTACCTTGGACCTGAAAAAACGCTTGCACGGTGATTCTATGGCGCATCTTCGCATCAGCATGGCAAGCACCTTCTAACGCTTAAACTCTGTAGTCATGACTTGGTGATATTTTGGCTAATTCGTCGCGACACATGCGGTTTAAGTAGAGTAAGCTTGGGCCCTTGAACAAAGGTCAAGATCATTAGTAACGACATGAAAATTTTGTTGTATATCAAAGAGGGAGCGCTCAGTGCGCTTCACCTCTACTCCCCTCTGCACAATTTCAAATTTGTGCCCATTTACAGCGTCGAATAGTCTTGCTGTACCCCGTCATCAGATTCACGTTGAGCTAACGCATTGGTGACGAGCTGGATACGGCTTTGAAAGCCTAACGTGCTGGTATGCAAGCGTCACACCAGCTCTTGCCAATTTCATTTTGGCGTGACTATGAGTTTAAACAAAAATTAGTTGCTTGTCGTGCTGAAGCGAAGACTTACACGTCTAAATGTGCAAACTTTCCACTCACACCGCATACATCAGCTCATAAGCCTCCGATCCAAGCATTGCGTTTTAAATGTCGTAATGAATTTCCTTACTCTCAGTTCTTGCAAGTAAGTCACGGAGAGACAGCTACCATAGCTGTCAAGCTTACTATCAAATCGACCCCAGTTGTAGTTGAAAGCGCGCGATCACGCGCGATCACGCGCGATCACGCGCGACCTATTTTTATTATATCAGAAGGAAACGTAGCGGTGCGTTTGGTTGTAAGCGTAATCGGCGCCTGGAATTCTTTTCAGATGGAATTCCAATACTACATCAACTTTACAGATGATTGTATCCCTTCAACTTCACCAGATACTGGCAAAGTCCTGGCTAGTTTGCTGATTTACAAAACCTCGGTAAAAATGGGCCACCTATTATCTAACGAGCAGTGTATGCAAAGGTCGAATCTTCCGTGATTAGTTCTCGTGGGCTCTCCGTTGTGGAACAACGTTGACTCTCTTCAAAGTTGTCGCCACGCGACCAAAATGCGGATAAATCTCTATTGCGGTCTTTGAGTTCCGGTATCTCACTTTTCGAATCGATCACCCCAAGTGAAATAAATCGCAACACTCAAGAAGTAGAATAGCTCAGCTTCAGGGACTGATAGAAACGCTACTCGGCCGAAGACAGAGCGCATCATATCCAGCCGGTTCATGTCGCAAAAATGCTGTGGAAAGCTCAGCTTGCACACAGCAAGTATTTAGTGCTAAAAATGTAACTTAATTTTGCTTTTATAATGACCGTGAATGTTTTGATGTAGCGCGGTCACAACTGACTCTTACAGACCAAAGACAAAGCATTTGTATGTAGGCTCAGTGCATCGGGGCTACCGTCGCTTTGATAAAGCTTAGGTAACAGCGACCTTCGTTCTATACTTGGAACCAGTACGAGTGTAGCGGATCGCAATTCGCTTACTCCAAGAGTAACTACAAGATTAAACCAAGGCGAATCAACCATTACACTCAAATGTAAACCATTTTGCTTTAATTTTATCTGCGGCAAAGCCGCCTATAGGAAATTGTTCTAAGCAAAATCCTTAATAAATTTCGAGCCAAACTCGAATTTATAGTGTTAAGTTTTTATATAATAATAAACACTGTTAATCTAAATATATAGGTTTTCCTGTCTATAAAGGAAAACCTATTTAATGTATGACTACTGGCTGTTCAAGCCACGTATTGACTTCTTGTTTAAGTGTAGCCACACCATTTTGTGATCACACCGTCTTGAGTGACCCCATTACAACCTTCTTCTTTGTAGGCCACAACATTTACAAAATCGCTTGAAGTGTCTTGTTCTTGATCACCTTCTTCGTCAATATGACTTGAAATTAAATGGGTGTTTGCCTCTGATCCCACTATTCTTCAAATTATCATCGACCATGACTTCCATGTCGATGGCAAAGGGGACAATCACTATCTGTCACCTGACTGCTCCACCCTCAGCTGGTGTTGTTACTTTCGTTTTCATGGTCTTGTCCTGAGAGTATGGGGCCATCTTGCACCACAATATTACTCGGGACATATGTTACTTCTTAAGCATGCATATGTCCATACCGTTTCGTCTGTCGTCATGCAGCTCACATTAGCTCAGCACGACTTCTTGACGACGATCTACATATTCATCCAGTCAATGCTAGGCTGATAACACTTCAACCATGGCATACCTAGGGTGATATCAAACTGATCATCGAGATTGAGTAGGATAGACTCGTTTCCACCTTGGAAATTCTCAAACTTCCTTCACAAGCGAACGACTTGTTTGGTATCTTGATTGTTGGTCCATTTGCTAAACGAGCTAAAAGATCATTTCTCGTTTCGCATTGTGCAAGTTAACAATATGCCCAGTCCTAACTTGCGCTCGAGCAGAGTTGTTCGGCGCACCAGTGTCAATCAAAGCTCGTAGTGGTTTTCCAAAACCATTTACAAAGACTTTTCGGACAATCAAAGGCGCACTTTACCTGACACTACTATCACTCAGAGTGGATACTGCATATGCATCATGCACGTTGGAGTCAGAGTTTTGTGTACCCACAGCATCCACAGTACTCTTCAAGGGCCCTGTAGGGATTCCCGCCACTACTAATTGTTCCCGCTTTTCGCTCTTGGGAGCGCTCGAGCCGACTACCTTTATAGCGTCAGCAGTAATCCAAACTTGGCGAAGACACTCTGCAGTTCCAAGCAATACGACCTGGCATCTCACAGCGGAAACACACTTCATTATTACGGGGACGCTCATTCTCGGGAGTGAATATGTTCGAGATATCCATTGGCACTGGACAATCAATTTTACCAGTCGATTGACGCGCTTGCCTCGATATACTCCATTGACTTGGCTTGCATGATGCTGAACTAGTCGGCTAGACGCTTATCATAAGCTTAACCCGGCGCCCGACCCGCAAAGTTGGATATCGCAATCAGCACTTGCTGCAAGGCTTGTCATGCAGTGATTGCTGGATTTAACTACAAAACCATCGTTAGAGAGGCTCGTTCACTCCACCGCGGGATAAAGGCATGCTCAGCTTAAGTCATCATTCTGGAAGAAGAAACAACGGGTGTGGCCTGCTGTCAGGATCTCATGATGCATAAAACTAACGGCTGCGCTGTTCTGATTATCCGGAAAGGACACCTGACGTAAATTGACTACAACAGCTTTCCCCGAAGACAACCCGCATGCGCTCTTGTGTCATCATTTCATGTGAAGGCAAATGATAAAGCATCACATTCGTCATTACCTCAGTTGCGGAACTGATGGATCAAGTGGTATTCTAACTCCCTCAATGGCGCTCGGACAAGAGTATGGCTGGAACTGGAATGCGCGACGTGGATGGAAAATTGCAGTCTCGACTTGGAGGGAAGAAGAATGACTTGAGGCGTTAGAGACAAGATTGAAACTAAACAAAATGAGATCATAGTACCTAGCTGCATGCAAAACACTCAAAGGGGTCGTATATTTTTTACTCATAAAACCTTGGTTTCCTGATTTATATAATTCAGGGTGCTTAGAGGTTGATTTTCAGCTTGAATTTATACAAGTTCATGAGTGTACGAAACTTAAATTTCAACAAACTTGAACTTTAAATCTCGTGGAAAATATGCAGGAGAAGTGACTGGCTTACGCCACCCACTTCAAAAGACAGAGACCGTCGGCCTCGTCACCAATACAGCTTCCCCACGTCGAAACCAGCCTTTTTATCATACAAAATGTTTGTGACTTCATATAAGGTGTCACGCTTGCATTATACTATAATCTTATTTTTAGCAAATCCTAGAATGCCTACAGAAGGCACTTAGATGCACCTTCATGTAATGACTGGTGTAGCTCATGACAGGTCGAAGTACCCACCGCAGTTACAGAGATATAGCTGTCTCTCATCAACTATTGTTAATGTTCACAAACCAGATCTAGAACGCGAGATGAAACGCAGCTGGACATGCTATTCTGCAACGTATTCTTTCTAGAAATCAACGTCAGCACATGGCCGCATTTGGCAAACTATAAGAGCGCGGAAATTGCCACTTGCGGTGAGCCTTTTGATACAGAGAAAGTCACTCTATCGCCAATCACGCTTCGCTCTTTGCACGCAGGGAAACGTCATAAATGTCACATTGTTTTTTTGATACGGTCATTGCCATCGGATTTGATATTAAATCTTAGGAAGTAAGTTCAAAATGCACACCTCCATCCGAAGGACAGCACGTTTAGTCGGTCTCCTGACCCCACATACTTCTGCAACAAAGGATATGAAGGGTCTATATGATCCACAAAGATGGCTAATCTACTCCACGTGTATGGTGCGCTGCAATGATCACAATGACAGATTCGCTCATGATTATGATCCTCGATCTTATCTGGTACCAATGCTACCATTTTAGTGACTTCACCGTCTTGCAATTACTTTTGCACGTTTTCGAGGGATAATTATTCCAGCTACAGACGAGCTTCTGTTTGAAGAGTACAACCCTTATAACTACCCCGCCACTCCGTTCACGAATAAATAATCATCTCAATATTTACCGTAGAACTTCAATGCTCTGCGCGGTGGGCTGTCACACTGTCTTACTGACTCAGCAGTACCGCTACATCATGACGAGGATGAGTTCTTCTTCTTAACTTTGAATCTGGTTTTCTAACGTATAACTTAAAATTTCCCTTCAATCCTACAAATTCTGGCATGGAAGACTGCGACACCTATTTGCTTCTATTCTCTATCGGTCTTGGCACAGATGGCGCCTACTAAAACCTGTTCTATACCGTCCTACCAAACATACATTCTGAAAACATGAATATACGATCGTTCTTCTTGTCTCGAATAAGAGATACTTTAAAGCCCGCGATGTACGATCGCTTCTTTCTGTCTCATCCAGAGACCAAGACTCACACAGCCGCTTGTTCCTCCCAAGCTCTGATCGAGTTACTAAGCAAAAACATTGCTAACAATCTCGATCAAACTCATGTTTTAAATAAAAACGACCGCAGCTTTGTATTGGCTTCAAAAAAACTTCTCTTCGGGTTTATGACCCGTCAAACCGTTATCAAGAGAGAATTTTGTGGCACCGAACTTATGCACTTCCAGTCAACCCAAAACCGGAGGGGTTCAGCAACTCGATCCTTAGAATATGATTGTATCTCAAATAGAGGTCCAGAACGAGACAACTTTCACGCTGTCAAAGTCCGCAAGCCTCACACGAAAACTTAATATAACACCTCGTCACTTTTACAGTATTACTGTCGCAAGTTATTTCTAATCTTAGATGTCTCTCGAAATGTTCACAACAATTGACAGTCATGCGTCGTCCAAAAGTTTAGGCTAGTCCTGATTTTTGGTGTAGAAAAAGCATATGGAAAAAACCTCGAAATTTTGTTGTGATAGCAGCGGTTACTGATGAATAAAAATAGAGATTGCCAGTTGATATTTTCATTTTTCAGATTTAAATTTCTGATTGTTTTCATAGTTTTGAAAACATATTATTTTTCTTGATTTTAATTTATTAATATATGCCAATTTTGGCCCACAGCATACACTAGGACGGAGACTTGCTGATCGTAGACTATGCTCGCGCTGCCCTCGTAATAGCGCTCTTTAACCTTCCTCATAATTTGAGATCCTGATAACCATCTGCGCAGTCCATTATCGCAAGAAGACAATTGTTGAGGCCATATTTTTATTATACCATCGTATTCATTGCAAATCGACAAGTCACCATTGGTACAACTTAAGACAAAGTTATGAAAAGCACTACTACAACTGCAAGTGGAGAGCACTTAGTCCGCTCAAAGTTGTATGTTTACGCAACTATGTGAAACGCTGAATTCATCCGCATGATGATGAACCGTAACTTTGATCGGTTCAAATTCAAGTTGATCTAAAGTTCATTCCAATCATCTTTTGACCGATCTGAAGAAAAGCTATCTATCTTAAGGTAGAACATGGCGAGTACTGATATCGTATGTGCTTACATCTGACGCTTTTATCACAAAGGTATTAAATACAAATCGTACAGATGTAAGAAGCTCACATTGCGATTTGGTGTCATTGTAAATATTCGAGGTACTGAGGATAGGAATGCTAAAGATGATAAAACTCCGTAAGGAAGAATTTCGGGGGGTAGGGCGGTTCTAATCAAGTAATTCTCAAATCTCTTGGATTGCAGAGCTCATCATGGTAGAGACTCTCTTTCAGCTAGCGTACAAACCTAACACATGGTCATTTGTAAACGCTGACTCTTGAGTCATAGTCTTCTTTGTGCAAACTACACAGAATCCCCGATGCACTTGGTAACACTTGAAGTCACTCCCACGATCGAGTCGTGAAAGACAGCGAAGAAACCGTTTGAGTTGCCGTCTCTCAGAACCTGGCCAACATAGTTTGCTTATTTTTATCATCGGTCTTGACGATACCCGAAATTATCGACTAAAGGGATGGATATTGTAATCGCTTCCTGACGGCATTCATATGCTAAAAGAATGCGCAGATGGTACCTCCAGGATAGACCCAACCGTGCACCAAAGGGAGACCAGATGACACCAATTATGAGGCCGCCGATGTGAACGTCCGACTGCTTGATGGTAGTGGTGTAAGAAATTGCTTCCTCTGTAAAGTGGCCATGCTCCAAATTCAAATCAACAACGCGTTGTGCATACAGTCTCCAAGTTATTGGGCTGTGCGCAAGAATAGGCACTAACATGCAATGCCCTTCCAAGAGAGGGTCTCACATCTGATGATCTGAAGAAACAGTGTTTGCACCGCTTATCGTGGCAATTCTTGTCCAACCGTCAAGTCAAAGAAGGCTAGAAGTACTGGACTATATCCGGGTGTTAAAATTTCTTATCGCCGTGATGGCACATTGTCATCTGGCTCCTCTCTCAACGACGGAAAAGTGTACAATCTTCATAAAAAATTGTCCAAACGGGTGCTTCTTGCACCGAGACATTCCAAGCCCATCGACTTTATTCGAGAAAGCGGTATGCGCTGTGGTATGACAACTGGCTTTCGATGGCCAGAGGACTAAAAGTACGTGCACCAGAGGCTATGGATGTAACGGGTTTACGCACACTCTGGTATGAAGAGGAATTCACACAAGATGGTGTGACCGTACATGGGTGTGAATTACAAAAGACGGTGTAATCACACAATGGTGTAGCTGCACTGAAACAACAAATCAGAACACGGCTGGACTGCCAGTAGTTGTGCATTTTAGTTGGGTTTCACTATTTAATTAGAAGACCTATAAATTTAGATATAAGCGGTTGGGCCGCAAATAAAATCAAAATATACATTTTACGTTTGAACGAAAGAATTTACTTGCCTTGGGTTAAGGTTGTGGTTACTGTTGGGGTAAGCAGATTACGATTCACTACACTCGTTCTGGTTCTAAGTATAGCGCCGACCTGAAGTTAGCTTCCTCTAGTCAAAGCGCTACGACAGCCGCACTGCAATTAGTAGTACTTGCAGTCAATTTACACTTGGGTCGTTACGACTGATCTTCGGTGAGCATGGAGCAGTTACCCGTTTTGCTCTAGGGCATGCAGGACCGGCTTAGAAAGCTGATGTCTCTGCTTGCCCCTGAGGACGTACAACTCTTGCTTAGGAAGAACCTGAGCGATCACGGCGCGCCTAAATGCGTTTTTAAGCTATGAAAATGCTCTGCTAGAGCACCTATAGCAGAATGTGGCGGCATCGACTGCGTCCATAACGCCACCGTCGACAACGGATGACTCCTATCGATCCTAGCTGCTCATGGTGAGCGTTAAGAACTTTGAGGGCAAGGATAGTGAGTATCTCCTGCTCTAGGTGAGAGAGGCCGGGATTGCTGTAGCTCCGCCATAATCCAGACCGGGCAACGGCGCGTGGCGCTAGCTATCTCCAAGCTCGGTGGTCGGGCACAAGAATGGGCAGTGATGTGCGGTACTTCGGCTGAAGCGGCATCTCCCTCCTGAAATAGGCTAGAGCTGTAGCTTTAACGAATGTTTCGCCGCCAAAACCAGGCATATCGCGTGCGGTCGCGTTTCCTTCCCGCCCGACAGAGCAAGAAGGAATTGATGCATTTTGTACAAGGGTTGCGTATTGTCTTTGCCGGTATGGTAGCCGATCCTCTTCTCTAGGCGTTTACAGTGACCGTCTTTATGAAGGGTCGCCGCACTGGCGTCGCCAGTATGTAAATCTTCCGTATGCACCCGTCTTCTTTTGAAGATACTATAAAGATGGTATTCGATACTGAATCTAGTTTTGTTTCGCAACGACTTTAATTGAATGCACATTCTAGCTGCTCGTCGAGCGGGTCTGAGCCGATGGATCTTAGCTAAGCTGAGGACGACGAGGCAGCGATCCAAGCTGCCGAGCAGCATTCGAACACCCGTCACCTTTGGATTGGTTGTCCCGTGTGCAAGGCGCGTCAAGTTCATCGAACTGACGTCCCGCTTCTTACCAGTCTTCTGGTTTGTCGCGAAGGAACGACAACACTCAGTAGGCGCGGGGCGGTCTACTGGGAAAGAACTGAGTTCTGTTAAGCTCAAAGGGGAGAGGTCAGAGACGCCCAGTCCCGAAGAGCTTCTTGCTCTTGAACACGGAACGTGTATGCAAGCCGGGCTTGCTAGACGTATAACCGACCGTGAAGGGCCTTGAGAAGCAGTTGTTGCATGCCAAGAGTGGCATGGTCGGACGAGGTCCGAGGCATCTTGGGTAAGCCCCTTCAGATGGCACGTTATGCACTGGATGAAGACTACGGAGCTAGCAGCTCTTCGTTAGATATGGTAAAAAATATCAGGACTCCGGTGGAGCAGGAAGTCGGCTGACACCGGAGGAGGCTGAGTGCATAATCCCCCCGGTCTCACCGAGATATACAACCGCTGCGAAGAGGCAACAGTGACACTGTATGCTAGCTGCAAGACGCCAGGCGTCGACCCTGATCCAGAGTGTGTCTACCGTAGATGACGGTGCACAGTTGTACACCCCCATCAACGGTATGACGGGGAAGGGAGATGACGACGTCCGCCTCAAAGGGAATGCCTGGAAGTGTGGCCTTCGAGCGGATCCTGCAAACTTCAAGGCCATTGTAGTTTGGCCGGTTCCAAAGAACCAGAAGGACTTGCGTAAGAGGCTTGGTCTTGCCAACTACTTGCACAACTACAAGGTAAATTACGCAGAAATGGCCCGGCTGTTATCCAATCTCCTTAAAAAGGATGCGAAATGGTGTTGGAACACCGAACATCAGGAGGCTTCTGATGGGGTCTGAGACAGCCTCCTGCATGCACCGATACTGGCGCTGCCAGACCCTGATCGTCCTTTCAGC
>NW_020189511.1:71340-71426 GCF_900000015.1 Plasmopara halstedii
GTTGGGGCCATGCTTGAGGTCGACGTGAAGACCGTGTGTGCAGAGCGCGTGCAGCGCTCGAAGGCTCTAGCGAGAGAGAGCCGCAG
>NW_020189511.1:71436-95602 GCF_900000015.1 Plasmopara halstedii
TCTATCAAACAATACGCTGGAACTTAGTGTAGATCGTCTCAAGATGCTACAGGAACACCCGGCGGACTGTGTCGAGGAGCTTACAGTCCTAGCTCGAGCACAGTCCTCAACTGCTACACCATCGACTGTATTTAATTCGGAAATGACGAAAGTTAAAGTGGAGACTGCATCAGAGCTCCACGAAGTTAAGCGGGCGCTAAATAATCTCCATGACGTGCTCAGTTTTTATCTGTCGGTGGACCACCGTGATATGAACAAACTCACGGTTTTCTGCAACTCTCTTCTGCAGCACGACGGGTTGAACAGACTACGGGCCTTCGAGGCATCGCGAGACCAAGATGTGCGGGCACTTTCTAACTCTATCATTGAAAAAGCAGTGCCTGCTATATGGCACTAAATCTAGCAAGTTGCAAAGCAATAAATTCGTGAAAGTATAAGATACGACAATAACAGTAATAAACTTGAGTGTTCGAGTCTGATAAATTGTTCAAAATATGTCACTTTGGCTGGAATGACGCTTCAATCTCCTCTAGCGAGCTTGACAAGACGCTTTTAATCATCATTCGAGAGAAAAAACCACCGCAAAACAAGACACCACCAGCAGTGCTTGGGACGAACTTACAACTCCAGATTATAAGCGTCTTCGGATGCGAGGGAGACGCTGTGCGGTCGGCTACGAACTGCACTAGAGCCACGTGGCTGCTAAGCATTAGCACACCACTCTTCTGGATACTGAACCGCAACGTAGGAATTCGATCAGAGTTGTCAGGCAATCCAGCTGAAAGGATTTTTTCCTCAACTCCAAGCGAGAAGGAACGTCTGTGACCCACGAGCCCGCGACCTTCACCAGATTGGAGTGTTGATCCGTGGCCAAGCCACACAAGGCGTAACCAGGCGTCAAAAGCGTCGCCCACTGATGCACTTACTAGTTTCTGAAGCGTCAGCTCCTGACCATCGTTGTCCTCGTATGCTTCAAAGCCTTCGACATCAATGTACCTTTCAGCCATTTGCTGCGAAATCAATACTGCCGCTAAAGTAAGAATCTCTAACAGTATCACCCCTTGAGGGTGTAGGTGTAGGGTTTAATCTGAGAAAATGATTTGTATCTTTCAGATCCCGAACGAATGTCGTAAAATGTTCAAAAACTACAATTGCAATTTAAATATAAAAGGCACTTTGACAAAGCAAACTATCTGACAGCCGTCAACTTTAAAGCTCAACTTAGCCGTGTAATAGCAAAAAATGTGCTACATACTGCACTCATTGATAACAGTCAAAGGCACCAACGTGAATCTCGCAAATAGATGTAAAACTTGGTTTTGAAGATTCCCGAACGTCGTATTACCGCATTGAAGTATAGTCATTAGAGAGCACCTCGCTATCTAAACCAACAAGGCCGTCGCGAAATCGACCATGAGCGTCACGTTTGTTTTATTATCATACGCTTACAGAAGCAGGTATGGAAGTAGCTTTGGCGCGATGAGAGCTCATGGAACTGACTAGTTGGAGGGGGAGCTCCTGATGCGGCGAATGTTCACTATGTGTCACTGATAATGCGCTGTCTTGAGTCTTAACTTTAGCAACAAGAGAAGTACGCTCAACTTTTGAGTGAAGATTAGAAGTATTAAAAGTTTTCGGTAAGGATAATAGTGATGGCACTCGTCAAAATATAGTTCTTAGATAATATAATTTATAATAATTTGATCTATATAATAATATAATATAATACAATATAATAATTTATAATAATATAATATAATATAATACAACATAATAATTTATAATAATATAATATAATACAATATAATAATTTATAATAATATAATATAATATAATATAATACAACATAATAATTTATAATAATATAATATAATATAATACAACATAATAATTTATAATAATTTTAAGCTAGAATCAAATTAAACACTTTGTAAATTGAGGGAACTAGATTGGCTAGCCATCTGAGTGTATTTTATCAGGGAGGTTTTTTTGGCAGCAAATTGCGATAGAAATATAAGCTAGTTATTGCTGGATACAGACGCTTATGTTAATAAAAGAATTTACGGTAGACAGCAATATTTATCATTGCCGAAAGTACAATACATTTCTAGAGCCTGTAAGCAATACACATGAGGGTGCGCTTAGCACTACAACATTGGGTGACCTTTATCCAAGTGACAATACTTGAATGTTCTTTTCTGATTTGCGCATCGTTGGCATAGGGATCCAGGCTTGGTTGACACGTCAACTACGTGCATAGGGTGGGTCTGTCTCAATCAAAATGTGAGCCGCATTAGAAAATCATTCCGATTTTAACGTAAGACTCACCCGAAAGTGATCAAGTAAATCATCTGGATGAACTCGTACGCAAGTATTTGTCTCGGGGTCGTACACATTTGCAGGGCCTAATGCAAACGACATCATGGCACACTAAACCGTTTGATCTTGTCCACCATATAAAAAACGAAGCATAAACGAAATACTCACACTGCTTGCCATCGCCACGCCAGATATACCAAGCTTGTGCCTCCCACCACGCTGGTTCCGTTGAGCCTGCATTCTGATACTATCATAGATGGCACAAGTATAAAGCAATAGAACACAATCAAGCTAGATAAGGCAGCTTACTGCGGTCGTAAGCATGGATCCTGGCCGCAACGAGCTTGCCCACGCTTTCACATTCGCCACGAAGTCAGTTGGTACTTTCTTCGTTGCATATTTCTTGGTGAGGTTCCATTCTCCATCTTTTCCGTTGCCGCGTCGTCGAATCCACGGGCTGTGTCCGAAAAACGTCCACGTGTTTGGCAAAATAGTTCTGTGTGGCTCGTTTGGATCTACATCAACAACACCGAAAGCCCATTGCGGAAATTGCTGCCTCATTAGACCGGTTTTGTAACCCGTGTAGTAGACAAACATCTTGTGTACGCATCTCATTTGATTGTGCATCAATTGCGACCAAGACTCCATTGCTTTTGGTTCAATCTGCTTCAGTAAGTTATATGGTGTCGCCTGAGCAAGAAACTTCCCCACGACCTGCTTGGCCATAAAATTTACGTCACGCTTCAATGAACTGTTTGTCTGCCAAAAAGACACGGCACATATCAATAACGCAGAGCATTTCGCTTCGTCACACTGCACACACCTGACCGAGTCTACTAAGCCCTACTGGCGACAGGAACATCGCGATATGCAGCTTTAGCTCATAATTAAGCTGCTGAATGTGAGTGACTTTTCGATAACCTTTTTTTCTGCTCTTCACAGCTACTGGCACGACAGCTGCATCCCTTAAACGTTTCTTAGCGGCAGCTTTTCCGACTAGATTTCTCTGAAAATACGCGCTTTCCACACGCAACATACACGAGCAGACCTCGCGCCCGTTGCATCTTCGCGTATGGCGCACAAGTTTGATGTCGCGAGGAGAGATAGGCTCGGTGGACGGGCTTGGCACGGACTGCGCTACTTGTTCTGCCTGTCCTGAATTCATCGCCTTGTCTAGCTCTTCTTTATTTTTCATTAATTTGCTAAAATCTAGTAAGGAAAAAAAAGGAAGTCGCAAATGTTTGGGCTGAGAGCGAAGCCTGCATGGACAAGCGAGAAGTGTCGCTGGCTAGCGGTTGCATCTAAAGCCAAGATCATCAATCGTGTGCGAGGTATGAGAGATTGGATGTTTAGCGAGTCGCAGCAGCACCGTGAGGTGCTGCGTTTGTTGCAGCGTACGGTTGAGCGCTATGGATTTCTATCAGTGCGTACGCCTTTCAGATGATTCTACCCGCGGCGATCAGCTAACAAATACTCACAGATTCAAACGCCGGTGCTAGAGCACACGGATCTGTACATGCGAACGTTGGGCGACAGCTCGGACGTCGTCATGAAGGTAGATATTGAATGAATTGAGTTAGGGGTGAAAAATGGAAGCACTTGACTATTCTTTTGCAGGAAATGTACACGTTTCGCGATTACTCTGGCAGAAGTATTACGCTTAGACCTGAAGGCACTGCTGGTATCTTGTTAAGCTGTGCATTGGCTTTAAGGTGATAAGCTGATTAAGCGACGACATGATCACAGGCGTATTACGTTTTCTCGTGAGCAATAATTTGATGAATTCTTTGCCTCAAAAAATCTCGTACTCGGGTAGCATGTTTCGGTGCGTAATTGCTGCAATATTTTATCGTCAAAAGTGGTATTTAGCATGGAGATATCTCATACAGATACGAGCGTCCCCAGCGTGGAAGGTACAGAGAGTTCCAGCAGTTCGGTACGTTCATCATAATACTGACCTTGTTCGTCGCAGTTGATATCCCTAAGGCATCAATGCCAGGTGTGGAATATGTAGGCTCTTTGGGGCCGTCAGTAGATACTGAGGTCAATAATCTAAAGATTTGTGTTACAGTCGCCAATGGAGTATGATAATGCAATGCTCATGTTATCATTCTTGTAGGTGATTGCAATGGCTGCAGATGCCTTGGATGCCCTGGGCTTAAAAGACAAAGTCACGTTGGAGTTAAATTCTCTTGGCGACTCTGAAAGGTTCCACTAAATCAGAGTTTAAACTAACTTGAATCTCACGAGACTCGTTTCTGTCGTAATAGTCGTGAAAGATATCGAAATGCACTAAAAAACTTTTTTTCTCAGTGCAAGGACAAGCTTTCACCAGATAGCGTCAGCCGGTTCGTCGGGTTGTAATTACTTCGACAGATTCTATATCATACTGTTTTGTTGCTTTTGTGTAGTCTTGAGCGAGGAAGTTTGCTTCGGATTTTGGACTCCAAGAATGAGTCTGATCAGGAAATTCTTGCAAACGCCCCACTACTTTGTGATTATCTCTCAGATGAATCCAATAAGGTGCAGTATAAATTCTTAAAAATGTTCTGTCGATGTGCAGTGAACTCAGCCCTTGGATATGCAATTTTAGCGCTTTGACAATGTTTTAAGTGGCTTGGACGCGTTGAGTATTCAATATCAAAAAAATACTCGTCTTGTCAGAGGGCTCGTACGACACTTGTTTTGTAGCCTTTATCAAAGTATAAATCAACTCATTTGTGTGCCAAATTGACAGGATTATTATAGTAGCACCGTCTTTGAATTTGTTGAAAGTCCAATATCTGATGCCCACGACGTCAACAAAGCACCTGACGGAGGTATTGCTGTCTTGGCTGGTGGATGCTACGATGGTCTAGCAGAGTCGGTAGGAGGCCCGATGACTGCTTGTGTTGGCTGGGCGGCCGGTATTGATCGACTACTTTTGCTCCGCGATACGCCGTCTCAAGTGAAGCCCTCTGTTTCGGTTTGCCAAGCTTAAGCGCAAGAGAAAAATAGTCTTAGAGCTCATTTCTGTTCTATCAGGTTGTCCCCGTGCTTACGGCCGATTCAGTTGGAGTGATTGAAGAAGCTATGCGTCTTGCACAGGTTATCTTAAGTAACATCATTTTTTGACTTCGCGGCTTACTCACGCGTTATTTGGGTTTGTAATGTCAGCGTCTTCGCCGGCATGGATCAAGTGTTCATTTTTGTCACGGAGGAGGAAGCTTAAGGAAGCAGATGAAGGTAATGTTAAGGCTTTTATGACACGAGTGTTATTATCTTGTTCAAACTTTTCTTGTGATTGTTGTGCTGGATAGGCGGCTGAACGCTGCGGTAGCACATATGCTGTAATCATTGGTAAAGCAGAAATTGAAAAAGGTGCGGTGAAGGTAAAGAATCTTCGCAAGCGTGAAGAGGTAGAAGTTCCCATGGAGATGCTGGGCAATTCCAAGTATTTTTGATGACGTGAGTTCTCAAAACACAAGAACCGGAGCTTTACGACTGGTAAGTTTTGCTTCTTTTGAGGTACTCACCGCGACTAGATCGCATCATGCAGTTGCTAGCCTTAGCAGGTAGATAGGTATACGCGCATTTAGCTCATTGAAGCAATTTAAGGAGTCAAATAATAGACATAGTGGCAGCACCTTGACGTTGTTTCAAATAACGAGCTTAAAATTTTGAGTACTACCTATTGAAAGAAGCGATGTTCTTATGCACCATTTGCACATTGCGTTAAAATATACATTACGTAACCTTGCAAGTGACTAACTATGTAATCCTGTGTTGATGACCGACATTTGTAATGCTATGACAACATCCGTTCGACATGCATTCCATACCTCAGTTTAGAAGTATCAAATTTTGATTCTACTTCTGCGAACGAGTTGTTGTGCACCTCGCACAGAGGAAGCATTGCCACTAAGACATACGTTATCCAACGCAGAGAGAATGTATTAACCTGCCGTCCCAAATATGCCTAATCAAATACCTAAAAGGTAAAGCTGAATAACATATATCTGATTTACTATCCATGATAAGATAACCTTATCTAACGCATTGTCCCCCAAACTTCTCCATTCTGGATTCCATCCCTTACCGACTACTCTCATTAATATGGTTGCTCAGCATATTTCAATCTATCTGTCAAAATCTTAGGGCTATATAAACAATATTGGCTTTTGAAAAATAGGAGCTCAGTCAAAGAAAAGTTCACATTTGCATCAAATCACCTGACAAACAATGGGGTGTTCCCCGTACAAAGTTGCCGTGCACACCTCGCCCTCAAAGGCTTTGACTATTCGAGTCCAAGGTAATTAACGCACACACTGATGGGATCGGTGTTTGGCCCGCTCAAATGCGTGAGGTAGAGATATCGATACTCCAGCGTTCATCTTTTCGTGTGCTTAGCTGTTATTAGTTAACTTTACGCCACTGCGATATCTTTCAGACCGAAAGCCTCCGATATAATTCATGGCGGTTATTATGTTTAACTTTTGAAGATCAATCAATCTATGACTGCGCGGAGATCTCATAATATTTGTCAATACTTCCTACTGAAAACAATAGAGCAAATAAAGTCTCAGGACTAGACTGCAATAACGGACTGCCTACGAGGTCCAGTAATCTTCGACAGTCCAGTCTTAAAAAGACTTCTTTTCTCCTTGGCGTTACCACGTCGAAATCGCAACACTAAAGGCCGTTTTGCATCGTTTAAGGCCCACAAAGTGTGCTTGAGACCAGCGTGTTCAATATTAGCATTGCCGATGGCGACGAGGCAATCACCCGGATTAACAGCTGCTGATTGACCCCTACTGCGGCTCACAATAAGACGCGGTGATTGCTTCAAACTTTCAATCTTCGGAGCCTACAAGCACACGACAAAAACAGCGTAAGAATCCCTATTCAAAAACATACATTTTATAGGTAAGCGTACCAGTTGGAGTCCAAGGGGTCCCTTGCGATTGATCGTGATTTCATACTCATTTGCTTTCGCCGTTTTAAGCGTCGAGACACTGACAGCCCCCATTGCTACAATCCTGTACACGCCAGTAATACTTGTGACCGCTGGATGCTCGGCTACTGGTTGTGTCGTAATTGTCTCCTCAACTGAAAATTCCGTTTCTTCATCCTCTGCCACACTGGATTCACACACGCCCTCTGCGATCTCTCGAGCACGACTGTTTAAAATATCGCGAATGAGCACGAAAAACAACACACTGCATCATTAAACGTACGTTGTTGACCCTCTTCGCATGACTTTGTTAACCTTGTCCGACTTTGGAGCTGGTCTGCGTAAAAGAAACAATTAGGAAACAATGAGGCACTCGTGAAACATTACAAACCCCAGCATGTGAAGAGAATGGCGGCTCACCTTGCAGAGCTGGAAAGCCTGGTCGACTTTCTTGCTAATCGGGAACTTTCAAGCTCCTTAAGAACAAGGGTGTTTACACTTCCCACAGAAACTGTGGTTCCCGTGTCGAGATTCTTGACACACAAATTACTTTCAGCAACAGTGGCTGGTAGCTGAATAGGCGTAGGCTCATATTTCTCATAGACAATCCGATACAGCGACGGACGGTCGAGCGTCTCAACGTCCAGGGTGATTGTGCCAACATCACCTGGAGGAATATTAAACGTTTTCGACACTTGCAGCCATAAAGCCACGTCTGAGTTCATATCAACGACACGAATGCGATCGAGTGGGCTGTGACCAACAGGTGCTTGAAATGTGATTTTCAAAGGCTTCCCAAGATTGCAATTCTGCAGCAAGTATGAATCATGTTAGTTGTGTACATAGTGCATTTACGAAATTTATCCACACACCGGTTTACATTTGACGCTGTATCCATCTCTTTCAGCTTGACGGCGGAAGTACGTCCATGCCGCAAAGACATTCTGCTCGTGCTGAAGCTGCTCCGTGTGCTGCAGCAAACTTTTAGCACGAGCTACTTTAGGTATATTAAAGTCTTCCGGGCCATATCCGTAGGGGTTAAACTCTACACTGGCCCCTCGGCGAATGAGTTCTGCCGCAACATCGTTGGCTCCGCTAGCACTGAAGTTGAGGCAGATGAATTGGTGAGATAAAGATGGTTGGTAAATATTTACAAAACCATTTTCCGTGCACGTACCAGGCGTAATGCAAACAGCTCCAGCCAAGCTGATCCTTGTGGTTCATATCGCATCCAGCGTCAAGCAGGATAATAACAATGCGTAAACGCGACTCCGTGTCGCATTTAGTAGCGAGCATGACGAGGTTGCGCTGCCGACTATCCAGGTAAAGCACCTGCACTCCGCGCTCGATTGCGACCTTGACGCCTTCTACCGAGCCTGTTCGAATGGCGTGAAGCAGCGTTTGAAGCAGTGCTGCCTTCATGAGGCGTGTTATTTGTGTATTAGACTGCATGGCTCGCACACGCCAGCTTTTTGATGCCAATGGAACGAATGGGCGACTTGATTGGGCACTTCTAGAACCGGGTCGATGAGTCAATGGTATCGGTTTCTTTTGCTCCTGCTCCTGCTGGTCCGACTTACAGCTATGAGTTTTCGGCTCGATCTCGTCTTGTATGACACAAGCAAAACTCTTCTTGTTCAGATCAACGTTAGCGGTCACAGACGCCTCCTTCTTATCAGTCTCTAATTCTTCGTTCTTCAAGATTTCAGTCTCCTCCGTTTCAGCTTCACCAGCTTCTTCAGGCTCGACTTCGCCCTTCTCGCAAACGTCAGGCTCACTTAAGACAGAATGTTGATACTGCTCCAGCTCGTTAGCTGTATCAGCTCCTTCTGCTTGCTCTAGAGTCGAGTCGTAAGCACTCGTTGACGATTCGTCGCTCACGCTTTTGCAAATCTGAACAACGTCCGGAATGGTCTTTGGTATGCTGGACGAGTTGCTTGCGACAGGAACGGTAGCCTTGAACGGAGGGGACGGCATTGGTACGGCCAGAGGCTGATCGACACCGTAGAAAACTGGTCTTTCCTGGACGGAGAGAGGCAATTTTTAGGGTTACCTTGTAGCGCAATCTGTTATCAAAACAGTTGGTAAAACGGCTCGACACTTCTACAGTACAGTACGCTGTTATACCAACTTGTGTATCAAGCTTAGTCCAAACATTAATAAGTGCCGATGATCTCGATATTCGGAATCCTTTGTTGAGACACTCGTTCCGATTTACTCCCGACGCTCTATCAAAATGAGCAGATTTCTTGCATGTAGTCCGTATGTTTACAGCCCAAAAGGCATTTTCTTGCAATATACACATCGCACAGCCGACAGAAATATGTATGCGGACTATACTGTGCTCAACATCAAAATGTACCCATACTGGCTTTTTCAAATAGAGGATTGAAATCGTAGAATTTGATGCCTACCTAAGGATTTAGTTCGGTGCTCAATATAATCTATTCCGTAATATTAACAGTTTTTCAAAGTCGCGAGCCTTCTGCGTGAATGTATAGTATAGTGCTTCCAAGTAGAGATCTGTTGCGAAACGAGATGCGGAAGAAACCTGTCGTTACTGGTGTGTAAGATCTGTAACGATACCCAGCTGAAATAAATGATGCCAGTTAGAGTGACAGCTGCAGAAGAGGCTTTTGTTTCATGAGTGATCGCTGTATAGTATAAGGCTCAATGCGCTTAGATACGATTGTTTAAATTCATTTTGCATAGAATCATGAGGGAGCTTTATAATAAATATATAAATAGAATCACACTATTTAAATAGAGCCTGCTTTCCTGCGATTTATGCAAAGTACCAGCAATACTTCTATATTGTGCTTCTGTGGAGTGTTGGAAAAATTTCTGATGAACAGGAGTCTATATTTCCGCCTATATTGTACGTTTTTCACAATTCCACTTTAAAAGGATATTTTTTGATTGTCACAAGTTCTCTGTTATGATATTTGTTAGTTTACACAAGACCTTTCAATTTTCGGCTGCTTATTCATGCAGCTTATAACAGACACATCGTTACTTGTAACCACCGCAATCAGCAGTGCCCCCTTGCGCAACTGAGCCACCAGATTGAGGCAAAGAAGCCAAGATCACAGTGAGGTTTCTCATTACACTGTCCCCTTGACGCGGTTTTCATACAGCAGTATCTAACGCAAACGACCAAAAACCAATCTTGCCGGCAAATTTATGCTCTTTATGGATGTCATCTCTGCAGACCGACAGGCGCAGCACTATTAGAACATCTAGAATGAAAAAATGTAAGATTACCTTTCAGTGAAAGAATGGTTGAGTGCTTCACCTTTCAGTCTTTGACGCTCAGTTCGATACTGCAAACAATTTAGAAATTATCAAATAGACGGCGTGCGTAAGCCTAACGATTTATTTAACCACGAGAGCTGATTCACAGTATTTGTGCTGTAGCAGCTGGTCAAACTCGACCGTGACAAACGATACGATATAGTGAAATATCTGTTCTGTTGGATATATACTGGTGATGTAGAATGCCTATATGATGATAAGAAAGTTGTACGTGAACTTTATTTGCAAGGTTCGAGCTGTCACAGTTATAAAGTTAACGTGAAATGTACTACGCTAACTCACTTCTGAATGTTGCCGCTTATTCATTTATACTCCAGAAAACGTCTAAAACTGATACACCTTTACTGAAAAGCGTATTCAGCCTCAGACGAGAGAAAAATGGCTCAAGCGTCACATTTGGGTTGGTCGTTTGCTAGAACGAGAAAGATGTCTTTCAGACTGATACAGCTTTACTCAGAAGCGTGTTCAGCTTCAGTCTAACGTAAATCAATTCATGAGGATCCTGTAAAAGCTTTGAGCATCACGAATGGGTTGGTGTGTCGAAAACGTTTGCTGGAACAGATTTTGTCGACGGCTTGCATATCGAGACAGGAAACCTTTCTTGTCGTTGAGCGAAATGATACGGGACACCTTTGGTGCATGTGGCACGTCTGGAAGCGCTATAACACATTTGACAAGATATCTTAGCTGCTGATTACGTGAGTGAGTAGGTTCGCGAAACTTAAAACTTATTGGGTCCTTACTCAGCCAAGTTTCCAGGTTAATTTTATCACAATGTGTGAGGGAAGGCGTCACGGTATACATAGCGGCAATATTACTTTGCTGAGAGAGCAGTAATATCGTGGGTCTACTTTATGTGCACTGCCAAAATATGATGTAAATGTAGAAGAGACAAAAGAAAAAGCGATGGATATTTGAGTAGACTAATACCGTTAGTGATCCTGTTTTTAGACTTAATAAATAAAAGCGACTGTTCACTAAATTTTTTGTGACCCTTCAAAAATGAGTTTAGCTGCCGAGAGATAGGAATTGGGCACATGCGTAAAATTTGAAGATCTCATATGATATCTCCGCCAAAAATGAAACGCAATATGCGGAGATACGTTGGCTTAAAACAAAGTGCGGGGCTGGACATAATGAGTGACATCGAGAGGCAGAATAAAACAACTTCACTGTGTTTCACATAGCGTACAAGACCATGGCGTTTCAAAAGCCTCCACACAATTTCAAGTGCACGTGGAAAGCAGTACAACATGAGCTCAAATCGACGCTTTGTATGCTCAAAGTAGAGGGCTCCACTTGTTGCAACCTGGTAAATAGATGTGATGGTCAAGTCAATGTCATTCTGGGGAAGAGATATTGATGATACAGCCGATGCATTACTTACTCCAGCGACCAGACTTGTTGCGATAAAGTCTTTATGGAAAGCCTTGCGAGCTGTGCAGATGACAAGCTTCACCACCGTCTGGACAACATTCAACGTCAGCGCTCTGTTTATTTGCGACTTTTACAGCCTATTA
Source organism: Plasmopara halstedii (assembly GCF_900000015.1). Lineage (NCBI taxonomy): Eukaryota > Oomycota > Peronosporomycetes > Peronosporales > Peronosporaceae > Plasmopara > Plasmopara halstedii. The sequence goes on from NW_020189511.1 coordinate 83,524, forward strand.
ACCTGGTGGGACGTAAGAAATGCTGATGAACGAAGCGCTGCATATGAAGTTCGAGCAATTGTAGCCACTGGTGCTCTCTTCATTTGTTGATAACGTAATAATATCGCAGGGAGAAAGTGCACAGGTAAATAAATTTGCATTGACCTCCCGAACCCATGAAACCAATTTTTAACGGCATGTGTTATGCACGATTCTCTGATGGCAAAAAGATAAACATTGACAATAATGTCAAAATGATTTGACTTACAACATCAACGTACGTGTGTAAGTGGGGCTGACAGAGACGGAACGGAAGCTGGTGACCATGGACATCAAGCTCACCACGCATGCGACAACGAATGACATATTCCAGTCCGTGGTCAGTAACAGCCCCGATTCGGCAAATCCACTGATAGTAGCTCTGTAATAATTATATAAGATTAGGACAAAAGTTGTGCTTGGACCTGTCCACAACAAGCAGCAATTAAGGATCTTACATTCGACAACACCGTTGGGTCCACGACAAATCCATATATAAGAACAGCATTGCTTATAGCGAAAAGCAACTCTGTCGAATGCCGCCAAGTTGGCATGACACCAATTGTCACCAAATGGCGACAAACGATGTCCAGCATCCGTACAAATATATACAACGAAATTGTACTGCGTCTTGAAGGCGAGTCCAGTAGCAACGTTAGTCCAGACACCGCCCCGGCAATGGCTAAGTTGACAGTATCACGATCACCGCCTCGAGCTATTCGTGCCACGAGCTCCGTAACTCGAAATATTCCAACCAGACTCCCCCCGAAAAAGGCAAAACGGAGTGTATCTTGCTTTAGCAATAGCCTTGCTGCATCAGTATAGCCATACTCGAGACTACTCCACTTTCTCATAGTCAGCAACACAGCAGTGAAGGCTTTAGCTCCATATGCAAGCAGAAAAGCCCTAACTGCCGCTCGAAAAGCTATCTTGAAATCTTTTGTAACGCATATCCAATCTATCGCCATGTCATGCAATTCCTGGCGTCTAAGAGAAGCGTGTCGTTTAGCCTCATTATCCGATTCGTCGCGTCTTCGATCAGCGTCATTATCCGATTCGTCGCGTCTTCGGTCAGCGTCGACACCAGAACGCAATAGCGATCGTTGCTTTTCTGACTTCTGTGTCTTATTGTGCAGTTGCAGTACCGCGGCCGTAAGTTCTGGTGGATCACTGCGCCGCTCAGACGAGAAAAAAGCCGAATAGACACGTTCCATTTAATAGATCTGGTGCTTCTTTAATTTTCATTTACGTAAAGTCATTTTTGACTTGGGGGGCATTGTTTATGTGGGGTGATTACGGTATGCTGAGAAGTCTGAACTGTCCGCTGTATTATTTGGTCACGATAGCTAAGTCCTAGCAATATTTCGATTTAAAATAAGCCATAAAGTATTTTTTTACACAATCGAAGTCTGACCTCATGATTGTAGTTAGCTTGTATACGATTTAGCTTTTTAGCTTTGTGGATTTCGAGCTTTGACCAAATTTCTTTCACTTTATTTGTTCTTGAAGATTGCTTGCTCTTTCCTTTCAAACATGGCTTGTACATTTTTTTTCCTGCTTGCGCACATCAGGTTATCGAAAGAAAATGCAAATTTTAAGCGTATTTTAGAAATATATGTACCGTTTAGAAAAACATAAACAATTGTAATATGTACTACAACAAGTGCTATACAGCCGCGAAATATTTTAATTTCTCGGAGTATCTATATCAATGTTCAATTTCGCATCGTTTTCGACCGGTATGGCACACCGTCAAGTGTTGGCTACACGTTTCATTTTCAATCAAGGATCAAAATGACGTTTACTGTTTCAAGGTTCATGACCAGCGCAAATATTAAGGTGTAAAACGCTTGAACAGTTTAATAAGTTCACAAACCATTTAGCAAGACGTGTCCGCTTAATTCTTCTATTCTCGGTTCACTTTGCGCAATGTAAAAAGCATCCAGGTGTGCTATGTCGATTTATGCGATCAGTGCTTGATTACGTATAATTGCAATATAGTCATATATCTCAGATGCCACTCTTTTTGTTTGGTTAATACGATCGCGAACATTAACGAAAAAATCTAGTTTCTGATTTTGCACAATACTTTTTATAATCAGCCTCTAGATTAAAATGAGTTCCCTCAGCATTCAATTTTACGATTTACGAGATATCGTCAGTGCCATATAGCAGGCACTGCTTTTTCAATGATAGAGGTGGAAAGTGCCCGCACATCTTGGTCTCGCGACGCCTCGAAAGCACGTAACCTGTTCAGCCCGTCGAACTGCAAAAGTGAGTTGCAAAGAACCGTGAGTTTGTTCATATCACGGTGGTTCACCGACAAATAAAAACTGAGCACGTCATGGAGTTTGTTTAGCGCCCGCTTGACTTCGTGGAGCTCAGGGACATTCTCGACTTTGATCTTCGTCATTTTTGTATTTATCTCAAATGGTGACATATCCGTTGAAGAGTGTGCTCGAGCAAGGATTGTAAGCTCTTCAACACAGTCAGCCGGATGTTCCTGCAGCATCTTGAGTCGATCATTACTCAAATCAAGCGTATTATGTGATAGCCTTTGATATGCTGCATCGGTATTGCTAGCCATTCGTGCTTCTTCGTTAGCCTTGACTGTGCCAGCAATTTCCTTCTCGAGTTTGCGAAGCAGTAAACGACGACGTAACATGTCCGCACGTTGTATGGTAGCTTGCTTCAAAGCATCACTTTCGCTTTTGCGACGTCGAGCATTGCGATCCTGTCGAGTGGCTAAAACAGCCTCAGACACTCCATACGACACGCTAGCTAGAGAGGGTCGCAAGTACGAGAACCGCCGATGGACCCTATATCTTTGTACTTTGTCGGCGCCAGCGCCAGCGCCAGATTCAACGTCTTCAGCACCGAGCGACTTGTATTTGCGCAACCCATTCCGTGCATGTAGCGAATTGTGCACTTTTTGGTTACGTATTTGGAGCTCTGGAGACGCGTGCACAATTGCTACGTACTTCTTGTTTAGACGTTTCTCGCACTCAGGTGCCACGACAAAGTAAGATAATAGTGCCAAGGCCACCATCACGATGGTTAGCACTAGCAATACAAGCTGTGTCTCCGTGTATCTGGCGGTGATTGCGATTAGTAAATTCAGTTCTTGTTCCATTACTTAGTCGTAAAATGTGTCAAAGGGTATCAAAGGTTGGGTTGATCCTTTTCACAGTCGATTAACAAGTGATCCTGTTCTTATTCGGCATAGGCTTAAGACGGCCGATGCGACATATAGAACTTGCTTCAGATCTTCCCGCGCCATTTTTGTCGTGCAGAAGAGACGTTCTACTGACCAACTTAGTGAACTCGAGAGTCAAATTTGCCTGATTTATGAGGTGGTCAGTGAAATTCCTTGCGTTCTTCGCGAGTAACGACGTGACAAAGGTTAGCAGAGTTTCTTCACAGGTTAAAGTAAGTCAGTCTTCTAGACCGAAAACGTGGAAGTTGTCTCGTAGCAAACGCATACTTATGTATATCCTCGGGTTAGGATTGGCCTAAGTTGTACTTGCAAGAACATTCCTAATCTCAGTAGTACAGAAAATGAGCCAAATGACTTACGATCCTGAGGTCTCCCACTTTAACTAAAGTCTAAAATGCTGTTACCCTTAATGATTATCAATTAGGATGTAGGTGCCGCAATATGTCGCGATGCCTAACCGATGTATTCAATGCCATAATTCCTGAGCTTAACAGAATGTATGCTGAACATGGCATCCCTTCTATACCTACGTCGCAGTAATTACTGTTATAACTGGGCTCTGAATACGACACAAATCTATCTCCACTTGCGCACTGCGGGAAGTAGGCGACCATTTCAATAATTCCATCGGTGTCTAATTCACCCAAGATTAGCATTTTAAATACTCTGTGATAATATACCTCTTTCTCTGTGCCATATTTTCGTTGCGCTTAGCGTGTGTACTGGGTCAGATGCGTGAATACTGAGGTAAGCATACCTACCGCTTTTCACGTACGGTGAATATTGGCCATAAAATTTGTGACTGGTTTCGAAGCTAGTGTCGACGTTACGTAAGGACATACTCCCAGTCGACAGAGCATCGAAGCGATGCCAAATATGGTGGCTTTGATGTATGTCTTCGGCCCTGAAGGAAGCCACAGCATCACCTTGTTTGCAGTAAGAAAGACGAAGTGATGTTTCATGTAGCACATTCGCTCCGGTTCCTCCAGTAATGCAGCGGGGCTGCCGTAGCTTTACGCTTTGAGGAAACGTAAGATAGGTCACCGACCTCTCGTTCTATACTTAGAACAAGTCAGACTTCAGCGGATCGCAATCCGCTTACTCCGAGAGTAATTATTGCCTTAACCCAAGGCTAGTTAGCCCTTCCGTTCAAATGCAAAATTGACTTTATTTATTATTATCTGAGGCAAAGCCGCCTATTTTAAAAACATAGATTTTCCTAAATATATATAGTAAAATATGAATACATGCATAACTACTGGCTACCCAGCCACGTACCGTATTCTTATTTGGGTGCAGTCACATCATGTCTTTCTCGTTTGACACACATCCCTGTTACCAGGGTACGTGTAACCCCGTTACAAGCAAAGTGCTGAACCATATTGGACGACCCATGTGCTTCAACACGTCCCAAGCTTCGTCCGCATCCCTAAGTACAACCGCCTTGTATGTAGATGCTTAAAATCTTCTTTTGTCCCGATACATCATCGTCGTCGCCCTGATTGACTTCGTTCACTAAAGTAACTGCCTTCGTCAATAATTCATCACAATACTTTTTCCGATACACAGCAATCCTGTGAGTGAGCATGAAAGGTGAGAATGTTGCCATGAAAGTATAAGAAAATTGTTGAATTCGTATCTGCTACCACCCCAAAATTTTCACCCACCACCCCGATCTTGCCATCGGATAGTGCGAATGCTCGACTTAGTCGTCAAATGTTGATTGCTTTCTGCGTCTATCTCCCCTACTTCATCCAAAACGGCCCTCGCTTCGTCAATGACCACCACAACCAGTTTTCCAATAGATTCATTTATTGTTGAGAAGATGGCAAACCGAAGCCAAATTAGTATATTTAGTTCTTAATTTGCTACTCTGTGCTACCTCTAAGCTTACTGAATGTAATCTGACTTGTCTAGATCAATGAACGACTTCCATCACTTCTGTGTTTGATATCCTATCTACGACAGTAACTGCGATCGTTACCGTTTTCCTTGAAACTTCAGCCATACGCATTCAGCGATGTAATCTTAACACTCCCACAGTGTGCTTTTTCGCTGACTCGGTTGTAATACCCGTTGCCTTGCGCAGAAACTTATGCATCCTGATTCCGAGTAGCATCCCGTGACCTCTAGAGTCTCGTCACTCCGTCGGCACGAGTACAAATCCTTCTTGAAATTTCTTTACAGAGACGAATTATTCTGCTGTGTAACTTTTGAGACAGTTCTTCTTGAAGACATAGTCAATCGGCTTGTTCCACGCACTTACAGCTTGATTGAATACATATAAAGCATTGCATAACCGGAACGCGATGGCTTAAGCTCCGTTAACACCATGCGGAATCTCCATGAAAACACGATCCGACAGAATACTGTTGAGAAAGGCGGTATCAGCATTCATCTGATCCACTTTGTAAAAAAAATACCAGGGAATGCCATTTCAACTTGAATTGAGTTCATATTGGCCGCCGGAGAGTGAGTTTCACGCCATCTTTGCTTTAAATCCTAGCCACCAATTGTGCGTCGTAACGCATTATACTTAGCAATCGTGATTCGGCGTCATTCGCCTCACTTCACTGCTTTGCCTCGTCATTAGGCATTGCCTGCACGTATGTGACAGGCAAGTCTCGTTATTCACCGATACTTACAGCGTAAGCCAGAACTGCGATAGCAAGAACAGCTTCGGCTATGAAGCCGTCATGGTCAACCATTGCACGCTTTGGGAATGATAGGCTGTCACTTCCTTTTAGAATTTCTTCGGCGCCCAATCTGATTTGTCTCCAGCATAAACATCGGCCCGCGCGCGCTTGAACGCTTAACTTGAGGTTGGAATACCAATTAGTCTTCCTGCAACGTTTCAGCAGGAGACCGGTATACCAAGCAATCTTTACGTACTGATGCTCTTTATATTATCAGCCTGGATCGCACAGCGAACAGTAAATAGAGCACCTCGACCCTACATTTTCCCACGTCGGGTCGCTCCTTCTCTACTTGACCGTTTGGAGCGCCTTCTTCTGCGCATTCGCAGGCTCATCCTTTCCGTGCTGTTATTTTGTCGACCCGGGTGCTGCGCATTATTTGTCATTCTTGGTCACATGTAATTTAAATGTGATTTGTTAATGTCGCCCACATCACGCTCGTCCAACTTTACCGATCGCGATAGCAATACCCTGATGTCATCCAAATCGTAAATATGATATCTTTTGGTGTCTTCAACGTCCCAAGAAACATGTTCTTGAAGCTATTAGCTTTGATCTTCGTTCTGTTCACATCATCAACGTTCGCGTAAGCATATGATCTAAATACTGGAAGGTAATCCATCCTAGGCTTCACTTTAAATTCTGACTGAAACGGGGTAGCATCTGGATGCTCTGTATTAGGGGAACAACCGTCTGGGTACACTGCAGTGTTGACCGCTTCTGCCAACAACAGGCCGGAAGACACTTGTAGTGTAGCATGCTCTGTGCCTTTCCATAATCGTTCGGCTCATTCGTTCTGTCAGTCATTCGTGAGAGCTGTATGGACCCGTATGTTGGTGCACGATACCGTTCCGCTGGTATTAGTCTGTAACCGTCTTGTCAACGACACCCATTCCGTTATCCGAGCAGGCACTTAATGCGGGTCTCCGTTGATTTTCGTACAGTACTTTGAGCACCTCGATTTTTTCGTGAACTTACTTTTCTTCTACAAAACGTATGGCACCACAAATTGTGAGTAATCATCTACAAACGTTCAGATGTACTTTTAGCCTCTCTTCAAAAGCATTTTAATGAGTCCTATCACGACATCGTACACTAGCTCCAATACGCGCGATGTTTTCGTTATAGAGTGTCCTGGGAACGCTCTCCTTTTCCTTCATACAGATACCACTCAAGGTTTTTATGCCTTGTATCAGTATAGGCATACCGTTTATAGAACGCAAAGTATTTTTCAAAATATTCTTGTTGGATCTTTCAAGCGAGCGTGCCATAGATCCCGTTGACTATCAGCTCCCGAGTATTTCACCTGTCATGCCTCCACTTACTGACAGTCCAGCGTGTAGGCTTTACCGTTCCTTGTCCCGGTTGCTATGGCATAGTTCTAGCCCAAATGGTACACGAAGCACGCGGAAATTTTACACTCGATCCACGTTTAAAAATCCATGGAAGTAAAAGTCTGTTAAGTTCGGAGATAAGCAGCACCTCCATCAAGGATAAACATCATCCGCATAAGGCGATAATCTTCACCGTTCCAATTCCTTCAACGTACCGTCTGCAACATTTATCTCGATGCTTGTTGTTGGACGCATGTCCGTTTTTTTCAGTGGCGCGCAATGCGCTTATTCAGTAGCCTCCCTCTTTGCAACTTCTTTGAATCTCTTAGCATCTTTTCTTGACCTCGATCGGTGTGAAGTCCCTGAAGTTTTCCACGATCAGAAAAAATCAGCTCATACTCCGACTGCAGGCTGCTCAGAGTATCGCCAGCTGTTTTGACTCATCCCTTGGAAGCACAAGTTGTCGACCGACGCATGGTCCGGTGCAACACCTTGGCTTATTATTCCTGATACCTTGGTTTCATTTATGATCCACGTCTCTGTTATCTCGATCTCATCCTCCGCGGCCGTGACGTGCACTAGCAGCCCTTTTCTTGCGAGGGCCACCCTCATCTTGAACTCTCGATGGAAGTAGTTACTTACACCCGAAGAACTTTGGGGCACTTTGAAGTCATGGCGGTGAACGTGTCATAAAATCGAGGCTTGGTTGCGGCAGCTACTTTGTTGAGAGGATGGCAACACCGAAGTAAATATATCATATACGGTTTTGAACGCTACTCTGTCATTGATTCTGCTACTTTGGCTGTGCATCAGAAGGGTGTGTGTGGTTCAATAAGATATCATAATCAATTCCTAGCCGCACGATTAGGGCATCACACACAGGGATTTGGCCCTCAAGCTTGAAAATACTGGTGCGAGGCATCAACTATTAAGCAATCGAAATTATTCAAGCTTCACGATTTTATTTCGAAGCAATATCTACGTATGCTGTGGAAAACGTGGGACGAAGTGTATCTAATTGTTTGAAAACCCAGACGCTATTACATAACATGTTAATACTCGCGAAAGACGATTTAGAGGGTAACGTCGAGGCAGAGGCAATTGATTCTGTTTCGATAAGTGTTGATATTACACAGCAGAATGCGTGTGAATGACGACACAGGGATCATGGTAACGGTCACAGTTTCTTTCATGGTTATGGATTTTGAAATAGACGTACTGGTAGTCGTTCCTTGATTAAGTCAGGTTACATTCAGTGTTATTTTAAGACAGCAAAAGATCAGTCCAGATATTCTGTGCATCGAGTTTTCAAACATTGTCAACAGAACTTATGCAACGTAAGGATTACGTTTACCGATATGAACAAACAAAAAGCAAAGACTTGTGTATTCGTGATTGCAGTATTACACGATGCAAAGTTGAAAGATGTTATGTCGCTGGATGTGGCGTGGTATTTGCAAAGTCCACGGTGGAGGTAAAGGTGAGTTGTACCACTTAGGTGATTTGTAGGGGTGCTAAAAAAATACTCGAGCACACGTTTGAAAAATGCAACGTGAATATTTCTAAGCCTTTAGCTTTGCGAATCTTTTTTCTTTCTATAAGCCTGCTGAAGCTTCCAAAATTTTCTTAGTGCATCCTCACGATAGAATTTCTAAATTATTTACTTAACGAGTGCTACGACGCTACTCATTCTTGCGCAGTATCTAAACTGTATCTTTACCTGCGTTACTTCCGAGATAGTGCAACATGTGGAAGTAACACACACAAAGTATCTTCATACTGGTTAGTATTGGTACCTAAGGGTAAGCGGCAGCTAGTCGAAACACTTCTCTGATAGCATTCCCACTCGACTCGACCGTTGCTTGTGCATGAGTTTTAGCTCTTTACGAAGAATGCTGTAGCGCGTTGCTGGTACAGGCTCAGTCAAAATGTCTGCGAGCATGTTCACATAATGGAGCACAACTTGACCGTCTTCGACTCTTACGCAAACGAAGTAGTAGCGTTTGGTGCGCTTGTGAAACTCAAGATACTTGGGCAACGCAACAAATTCTTTATTATCTTCAATAATCTTGATGGCTTCCTCGTGATTCCTCTCATCAGACTTGCTTATATAGTAAAAATTTGGCCATACAGCCTCTTGCAAAGCTACTGATAGCGCCATGAGCTCAGCTTTCTGTAGATGACATTATCTTTACTTTTTGCTCGTTGAGCTGACACACCACTATTCATTACAGAGGTTTAGCTGCTCGTGTTTCTTCTTGACGTGATGTCGTCCGCTCAGTCTTCATTTAATAAGCCATGAAGTCCAGCGTCGTTTGCCGCTTGAAAATGTTGCTTGTTGCCTTGTGCACATCTGAAGACTCGCTTGACCGATTGTTAGCGTGATGAGCATAAGTCTGTCGCGAAATTCCCTTGCTGCTGCAAGATTCGAAGATGTGTCTACCATCATATACATGAGACATCCTGCAGCATTTCAAAAAGGCATTTTGCAGGCACCTTTGCATATGACCTTGGTCAACTTCAGACCAGAATCTCACGGCGTCTTGACGAGAATAGTGTTTTCATCTTAAGCTTCTTCGATGTTGAACGCAAACTTGGTTTAGTCACTGTGCCACCTGTCATATCTTACGTACTTTCAATTCGAATTATTTGATTCAGTTGACCATATTTGCCAATTTAAAAAAGCCACTGAGCGCTTGTTTGGTCTCATAAAACATTTTGGCATGCAACAGGTCATAGACGTACAGTACAAAAAATCGTGTCTCGATCATCACGATTGATGTAGACGCTGTGTGTTTTCTTGCAGCCTAGACCAAGCATGAATTTATCGATTATATCGTTCCACGTACGAGGCGATTGATCAATTCGTATAGCAACTCTCCAGCTTGCAAACTCAATCTGGGGGCTCTTAATGTCTGAATTCATCAGACGATGACATGCAAAGTGTTCTTTCAAGCTCTTCGTTCAAAGAGACTGTTTTCACATCTATCAGGTGAGCGGTAAGCTGGCACTTGGCCAAAGCTAGCAGAATTCGGGTTGACGTAAACTTGGCCAAAGGTGTTACGTTTCTTCTTAGTCGATACCATATTTATTTGTGAATACTTTAGCCAAAGACGTGCCTTCTACCGCTCAATCTTAATATCTCGATTTTTTAACGCGAAATGCTCATATGTTGCTGATTGCCTTACAGCCTCTTTGTAGTGATCGTGTCTTTTGCTTGTAAAATGATTTGATCACAAAGCGGCACGCTTATCGCCACTTCTTCTCTGCATCGCGGAATTTAACCGCGATCTTAAAATATGTCGGCATTTCTCCCACTAAATCCTAGCTTCAAACTCTTGTGCAGTAGTGGTCATCTCGCCAAGTTTTTTGTACCGACTCAGATGCTTTTATCAAGGCGTTATCGTTGCTTTTAAACGGACTTCGCATGCTGTAGTCGCTTGCCCAAAGGTTCCTTAGAGGAAAATTCGGAAGCAGCGTCTTTCACTTCATTATAAGTCTCAGCAGCTGTATCAAGTCTTGCGCTTCATCGTGACCTGAAAAAAGGACTTCAGTGTTGATAAAATTTTATCGTCCACTGTCGAATACATATTTCATTGATGCGTGTCACGACCAACAAAAATGCACTTTTATTAAAGCAATATTCTTGTAGCTCTTCCCATTATCTTGGGAATACGTCATGTGCAGCGTCGCGCTAGCATCGACCAGCCATACACCGCTTGACTTGGCGATACACACTACAGGCAGTCACCAAAGTCATCTTGTAACGGGGCTATACGCACATTTGTATGAAAAGGCAGGTCACACAAGATGGTGTGACCGTACACAGGTGTAGATTACACAAGTTGATGTAATTTCACAATGGTGTGGCTACACCGTAACAAGGGGCCACTGCGTGGCAGGACTGCCAGTAGTAATGCATATAAATTAGATTTTACCATATTGATCAGGTATTACTATATCAATTAGGAAAACCTAAGGCTCCAGATATAGGCGGCCCTGCCGCAAATAAAACAAGTAAATATTTTTCAGTTTTGAACGGAAGAACGTCTTTACCTTGATTAAGGTTTTGAGTACTCTTGGAGGTGGCGGATTGCGATCCGCTACACTCGTACTGGTTCTTGTAAAGAACGTAAGTTCGGTGACCTTAGCCTAGCTTCCTCTAAGCAAGATCTGCGGCAGCCCCGCTGCACATCTTCATTTTGTGCAATATTTGCACGTCGCGAGCGCTGTAGCTCGCCATTCGAATGAAACACTAGGCAATCCAGCGCCTTTTTTCAACGCTGATACGACAAGCACTATTCGTTTTCATCGGCACTTGCCATCGTTTGCGTCGTCCATTATCTGTTGACATGTATGCTTGACCTTTTTATTGCATTACTATACTCGAAGTACTACACAATTGGTATTTTTTAGTTTCCAAATATCTGGTAAATTGTTTCTATAACTGGTAGTTTTTTTATTTTCCTGAAATGTTATCTGTTCGAAAGGCCATTTGTCATTTGACCCATTTTCGAACCGTCCATTTTGGGTCTATATAGTGTCTTACGTACCCATATTACGTAGTGATTACACAGCATTTATTCGAGCGATGAAACGTGCGGATACTCATGCCCTGATGCCTTTAAATGTTAATTGGATGACGAGATAAAAAATACACAACACCTTATCATTACTCTGTCATTAATTTAATATAAGCTAGTTACTGATCTCGAATGACATGAAGTATGTGTTGGAAACAAGTTAAGTCGTACCGAAGTAAACCAGGAGGAGTTATGAAACTCCCAACGATTTGCATAATTAGCTAGCTATAA
>NW_020189511.1:98805-98912 GCF_900000015.1 Plasmopara halstedii
CTGACTCATTAGAGCAGAATGGCACGTGGAAACGAGTGATGAAGACAAGAGACATGAAAATACTGAATACTAAATGGGTATTTAAGACCAAGACTAACGCACAAGGT
>NW_020189511.1:98922-112361 GCF_900000015.1 Plasmopara halstedii
ATCTTCATGAAGCTTGGCTTCAAGAGCTGCAGGGGGACAATTGCGTGTACGTCAAAGAGAGCAAGGGCAACTTAATATATGTATGTCCTTGCTTCGACGACATGATCATCGCGGCGAAGACGAACAAGAAAATCCAGGACGTCAACGTCAAGATGGGACTCGAGAAGGCGTTTAGGATAAAAGAGTTCGGTGAAGCTAAGTTTATCTTGGGGATGGAGATCGACCACCAGAGGTCAGCGAATTTACTGATCATCAAGCAAACGCGCTACATTGACGACGTGGTGGAGCGCTTTAACCAGCAGGACGCCAAGGCTGTGGAGAATCCGTGCTAGTCGGGACTCAAGCTGTCGAAGCTTCAATCGCCGACCACGGATGCGGCAGAAACGAGATGCAGACGAAGCCGCTCCGATCGCTGATCGGGTGCCTGCTGTACATTACCACTTGTACACGCCCCGACGTTGCGTGCGTGGGGACGCAGTTGTCAAGGTTCTTGGAAAACCCAGGGAAACAGCACTGGAAGACGACCATCCGCGTTCTTCGTTGCCTCAAGACTACGAAGGCGATTCGGATCGTCTACCAAGGGGCACGAGCGAACTGAAGGTCGAGCACATACTCGGACGCGCATTGGGCGGGGATCATGGTTATGATCGGACAAGCGCCCGTGGTCTTCAAGTCCAAGTACCAGTGCACGGTGGCGCTGGGCTCGGCGGAGGCGGAGTACATGACACTGAGTCTGTGCACTCAAGACGTACTTTGGGTACGGGCGATGCTCAAGAACCTTGGTGATGAACAAGTGGGAGGGATTCGGATATGGGAAGACTACCAAGGGGCGATCGCGCTGGCGTCGAACGCCGGCTATAACGCAAGTACCAAGCACGTGGACTTTCGCATCACTTCATCCGGCAAAATCTGGCCAGGGAGGCTATTAACGTCAACTATATCGGCACGGAGAAGCAGTTGGCGGACATGATAACGAAGCCGCTGGGAACCAAGCTACTTCAGGTACTTCGCTCGGCGAGCGGAGTGCGCGCCAAGCCCGCTGCGCATTAGCAGCGAGTGGAAGTGTTGAAGTGGCACCGCGTAATGAGAGCTGGACGAGCCAAGGACTCATCGTTTGATGACGCGAAGGTGATCAATGATCTGGATGGCGCGTGGGGCACGCGCATGAGCTCGGCGAAGATAGGGAACTGACTCGACGAATGATGACTGGAATCGGCGATTCACGTATGGCTAGATCTGATTGTAGATAATGGGGTGAGTGCTGAATATGATTGGATCACATCCAAAACTCCCCCCGCGACCATTCATCTCGTCGGGGCGTCGCAGGAGAAGCTCGAGGGCGGCTGCTGCAGAGGCACAGATAACAAGAAGGGCGCACAGGAAGGTAGCTACGGACATGTAGGAAGGGTAGATTATGTAGCTGCTAACTAATTCACTTCGGCATTTGCCCTCCACGACTCAACATCATGGTTAATCATGGTACTCTGCTTGATACTTCTTGCAGCAGGGTTGCCACGCATTGTACGCAAAAAACTTTGACTCGTATAGGCTGCGTTATCAAACGCGCAGAAGATGGATTATAAGGTAGTGCCAAGGACGCGCAACTCAGGGCCTTTCCAGTACCCAGTACTTACGCTTGCTCAAATCAAAATGTGTGAGATGACTAGCTTAGAATGATACATCGTATATGCTCACTATCTACGATAATTTTTCCCTAATAATGGAGTACAAAAGCTAGCAACCTATGTGTCCCACGAATCTCTTTTTTTCAAAATAGCCGTGACTGTCATCCTGTATAGAATGATGCTCCCATGCTTCCCTCTATTCCGATGAACAATGCTGTAATATGTACATCACAGTTGTACCTCGTCAGATATGACAATTCGCTAATTTTTTTTTATTTCATCTAGACTTTGAGTCTGATTCCGCAACAATTTTATGTCCAGTCCTGCATTTGTGTGCAGGGATATATAATATTGTATATATATATTTTATATGATGTGGCCATCATTGTCAAATATGAGTCTGGATGTCTGAGCACATCTGTATCTGTGATAGTCAATCTGGCGCTGAACATCCGACAACGTCAAGTTTCTTCCTATAAATCTGATAGTGATGTGGGAGGAAGTAGGAATGTGTACACTATCATGCATTTGCGAAGGGATTGTGCTCACTTGCGTTGTTTGCGAGGTTGTTCATCTTGATGGCGGCCTTAAATTCTGTTGTAAGATGTTAGCTTGACCTCTAGACCTTCAAAAATTCTGTCGATAGTGTCCACTTGAGTATTAGACACGTCTCGTTCGCTTGTGCTCTGTCATTTCTGAAAGTAATATGCTCCTTTTGAATGAAGTATTCCTAAAACAGCGCTGCACGTTAAACCCTTGAGCGTTGTGTTTCAAATCATTCAAAGCGTTATATTGCTCTTGAATTATTTATTGAACAAATATAAAGGAGATTTTGATAACGAAACAGAAGGACAAGCTGCGGAGTTTGATGAGAATGACAAATGTGTGCCCTGTGATGCAATGAAGCGCTACTGCGCCTCTTAAATTATGTTAATGTTGCGCAACAATTTGTGGACGACAGATGTGTCTGTCATCTGAATACTACTTGTTCTGCTGAAATATGATGGGGTTAGAGTCTCTTAATAGTACGACCAAAAGATTAGTAGTTTAACGTGTAAAAAGCAATATACAGCAGAAATGTTAGCAAAAAGAATCACAAAAGTTTGAGATACACACTGCGTTAAAGAAACCTTATCAATAATTGTCTGACAACGCATTACTCCAATAAGAGCATATTTTTTCCAAATCAAGGGATCTATCGTGCTGCTCCTAAAGCTAGGAAACCTTACGCTCCAATTTTATATTTCATCGATGATATATGAACTCCTTGTAGGTCAGGCTTGATAAGAAACCTTTGCATAACCCCAATTAAGTTTTCCAGGGTTTCTATCTTGCGTAGTGCGAATAATCAATTTGATGACGTGTTGGCTATGTAGTGGGATGGAATACAAACGGTTAAAATCACCCAAAAAGCATTGCTTGATGTCGTGTTGGTGTTTCACTGCTCTCATTCGCAATGTGCTGTAGTTTTATATGTTTGTGAGATGTCTTTGGCAGCCAATTTTTGCACGCAAGACCGGCCACACCTTTCGCTCACCTGAAAGCTCTGGCTAGTTCTTGAAGCCACTGACACATTTTGCCTGATGACAACTCTCAAATTGTTCCACATTTGCTGCATGACATGCACACCGTTGAGTCAGACTTCATTAAGCGGTGTTCGTCTTGCCACCAGGTGACAGATGAAAGCTTACATTGATTTGGCGTAAACTCATTTCATCATGTATTGATGAAACGACCAGCCTTTTACTTTAACGAATTGCAGTAATACTTCACCAGTTAACCCTGAAGCTGAAGCCCGCAGATAGTTTTAGCCTTGACAACCAATCAGGGTACGACTAGTTGAATCTTAACAATCCGTCGAAAACAACGTGCTAGCATGTACAGGACAGACATCATGCACCGTTGAAATATCACGTCAGCAGTCCACTTAGTTCAGCAAGCCGTTTTACAAACCTTACACCTGCATCGATATGTAGGGCAGACAAGCATTTTCAGTACAGAAAGGACAAATTTTTGCTTCCCTTATTGCACTTCTACCATCTTCATGTTCTGATTCAACAACGTATTCCATCTAAGCCCATACTAACTTACCCACTACGCGGGGAGCAGAAAGGTCTATGTATTGCAAGTTCGAAATGTCCTCAAGTTTAAAGTGCCGCATCTTCACATCGCTACAGGAATTCATTAGCTTTTCGAGACTTCCGAGTAGAATCAGATTCGTCTACCGTTTTAATCCTAAGCTGGAGTCCACAAAGACATCGGAACCATTGATCGAACAGACGGACATATTCGAAACTTCATTTGGCGTATACGATTAGTTGTACTCTACTACGGTACCTCACCCTTGACGTTCTAGGTTTGAAGCCAAACGAATTGATAATGCATAATGAGCCTGTATCTTGTAGTTGCGTAACCAGGGTGTAGGACACTTACTTTATTTTTATTCCCATTGTCCATATATTCTATATCGCGGTTGAATTGCGAGTCGATTTTAGGTGCCTCATTTGTTTAATAACGCGAGTGTTGCGAGAGTGCCGATTTCAAACGTAGATGGTTATGTACTGAGCCTTTCCAAAAATCCCTGGCTCCAAAGTAATTGGCTCAAGTTAACACTTTTGTTTTCGGTTTGTCTTAAGCTGGTTTGTGATGTCAGAAACACTGACCCCGTTTCATAAAATCTAAAGCAGCGTATACGAAGTAAGCTGGATTGCTGCGAGGACTTGTGCTTTAATTTGGAAATGTGTGCAACATGTACAGAACAGCAAAAAAGCTAATTCTTACTGTCTAACTCAAGATCAGTTTAGTGTTTCCGTCACACCGAAAATATTACTATCAAATTTGACGAACATTTTTAAATTTCACTTCAATGCGTCTTTGCTTAGGTGGGGTATTTTCTTCCAGGTCGGCATAAGAAGCTGGTGATTAATACTTAAGTTTAATTATGCAGGCCATAAGTGAAAGAGATCCATAAGGGATGCTTTGTACTGCAATTGTGAAAAAGCAAATTCCCTGCGGCGACAAATGATCGTATCATTAACTTTGTTATAAAGGTTTTGCCGAGATGTTTTGGAATAGAGGTAAATGCGCAAAGTCAGTTTTTGGATTTTACTGTAAAGGCTTCTTCAAAAGATCAGTTATCAATGCCTCAGATGTTCGAAAACCCATTGTCAACAGATGTACTTCATCGGGAGAAGGTCGAGTTGATCTTCTAACACATTAGTGGCTAAAAGTACTCAGAATATCGTAGTCAGAAAAACCACATAGACGGACGAAAATCTCGTGAAGTGTTTACAAAGCGAATGGGTTACCAATAGAACAAAAGTGGAGAACAATGCTGTACCATATCCAGTCGTAACCAGAAGTGTTCATCGACCAATTTGCCGGTATTAGTAAAAGGGTCGTACTTGATTTATTCTAATTCCTGATGCTCAGCCTTTACATTTTAGTTAGCGACAGATTCGCAGCAAAAAATTACCTCCTTCGAATACTAAATTGTCGTGGCTGCATAAGTCTAAGAGAGACATGTTTTTAGTCCTTTTATGCAGATGTGTTAAATTAAAGTAAGTTTACGTATCTAAGAAGTCTAAGTTTACCCTTTTATAGAATGACATATCATTTAAAATCCGATAGTCTGCGATAACGAGGCTGGGGAGTCATGTAGTCAGTCCCATATTCCGTTAAAAGTAAAAAATTGGGATCATGCACTGTGTCAAATTGCTCGCCATTGATCGCCACTTGCGAAAAAGGCTGAACTCGCTCGTTAGGAAGTGATGGACTTTTGAGCTCTTGCATTGACCAAGTGGAGTCGAGCTCTTGTTCCATAGAGTACAAATCCACGTACGGGACAGCGTAATCTTCGACAATCGATCGTTCGGGATCAAAAAGCTGGGACGCAAGTGGATGTGTGGGGGCTACACAGACACGAAATATGTTATACTGAAAGAGATGGTACCCTTTACGCCACAACCGCTCGTCCAAGTCGCCACCATCGACCACTTTTCCGTTGTACGCAATATCAACATCTTCAGTGAACGGTATAAGCCCTTCGTCGCGAACGGCACCTAAGAGAGTTCCAAATGTCAATATTGGAGCAAATCCGACCGCTTTCAGCTCCTCAAAAACGTCTTTTAGAAGCAAATGTAGAACACTAGAAAAGCACTGCTCTTTGGGTGACTGCCATAAGAAAATATCCATCCGATCTGCATGTGCACAGCGCGACATATCCTTCTGGCCTGATATTGGTAAGCAGTAGCTAAATCCACGCTCTTTACGGTCGTTCGCGCTGCACAAAGCTTCGTGATCGCCTTCAAGTTTGAGCTGAGACAATGGACTCAAATTTCCCATCATTGTGTAAAACTCGCCACCGAGGCCATCTTCGATCACTTTAACCGTCTCTGGCGCACAGCCTGATGGTACGTAAGAAGTATTTAGTTCCTTCATCTCGCTCAACATAGAACTTTTAGTAAAAGAGACTGCACCAGTTTCCCTTTCACTAATTGGATCGTCGGCTTCATTATTTGGTGTGAGCGTTATTTGTGGCCCTGTGAACATAGTCTGATTTGGATCGTAAAGAGTTGAAGCAAGCGGATGAATCGGAGCTACACAGACACGCCAATCGTCTTCACCAAAAAGGTGATAACCCTTTCGAAGCAGCGAATGTTTCAGCTCATTTCGATTGACGAGTAATGCATTGTATGTGATGCTGGTATTATTGGTCGAGATTTGATCTTCTTCACTTTTATATTTGACGACAGACTCTCCGGCAGCTCGCAGTTCGTCAAGAGTATCTAAAACGAGAAGGTCTAACACACTTTCGAGGCATAATGTTGTCGGAGACTGACGTACCAGCAAATCGATGCGATTAGCTCCAGCACAAAACTCAGCATCATTGCGTACAGAAATAGGAAGACAGTACGGAATCTTTTCATCATCACTCTCGTTCTCGTCACATAAGACCATGTGGTTGTTATGAAATATAGGGGGTGGCAGTGTTTCCATTGTCTGTAGCATCGAGTAATATCGATGACTAGAGGAGTATTTGATGTCTTTTGCGTCCAGTACCTTCGGTGAGCAGTTTCCATCCAAGGTCGATTCGGCTTTAAGAATGTTGGAGACAACCTCTCTTGATTCAACTTTGCTTGTAGCAATAACAAGGTCTATGTGTGGTATGGAGCTTGTTTCGTTTACTAAAGTTCGATCGGGGTCATACAAGTGCAAGGCGAGCGGGTGTGTGGGTGCCACACACACGAACCAACCACTTTTATCTTGGAACATGTGATAACCTTTTTTTGAAAGTTCAACGCCTAATTTGTCCTCTGGAGTGATTTCACCGTTGTACATGATTGTCGAAATGCCATCCAGTGAGGTCGAATCCATATCTGTCCCGACTGTTGCTAAGCCATCCGCCGAAGACAAATTGATGCTAGGCGACGCTCCTGCTGCCTCAAGCTCTTCATACACATCTAGCAGCAGCATATGCATCACACACGAACGACACAATGTCAACGGCGATTGTCGAGCAAAGAGTTCCATTCGACCTAAGCCAGCACAAAACACCCGGTCCTCCTGAGTTGTGATAGGAAGGCAGTAGTGTGATTTACGGGTCTCACGATTTGCGTCGTCGCACAGTTCTGTATGCTCTTTACGAAAAATGGGTGGCTTCAAGGCTTCCATATCCTTTAATAAGGTGTAAAATCGGTCGTGAGAACGGTAGTTAACTGTGGAAGCATCAATTGTAACAGGACTGCATTTCAGATCAAAGCTGGCCCAGCGAGGGAAGACGTGCAATTCTGTTATAAAAATGATAATCGCAAGTACAACAAAGATCAGAAATCCGAATGCACTCTTGAACCATCGCGTTTTCGTCTGCAAAAGAGGCTTGTTCGATGTTGTGTCGGTGTTGCAGTCGCTTTTAAATTCAAATTGGTGGACTTTAAAACTTTCAGGAAGAACGGCTACTTCTGCGCCTCTTATGGGCGACATCGAGTTTGCAGGTGTCAAAATGTGTTTTCTTCATTAGTGTTGGCAGCAGATACGTGTGCGATCCCATATGCGCAGTTAGACAATAATGGAAGTAAAGATCGTAACGATGGCCTAAAATAACTTGATAACGTTTTGTTAAACTAGTAAACAGGCATTGCCATACTGTTTTGATGCCAGCCAGAATTTGCAATCAGTGAGTAATCAATGAATGCCTAGTATGCCTCTTGTCCATTGCGGCTTCAACCTAGTCAAAGTAACTTAAGCACTTTGTCAAAGTGATAGCCGCTTTTTCAATGGCAAGAACAACTTTTACGTAATTTTTCCATATATTCATACCAGCAGCAAATGATTCTCTCATACAGACAAGTAAATAGAGCCAGAACCTTACATCCAAATACAGGATGTTTACCCAGTGACTGCTTCTCGACGACCTGACTTATCTGTACATGCAAGTGCTAAACGGAGCTTGTTAAATGTAAATTTTACAGTAAATTTATTTTCTAAGTTTAATTGTCAGAATAGTTTTCGATTTTAATTTAAGGAAAATATTGTCTGAACGATATAGCAATTTTTTCTTGCCACCAGAGCTTGGATAAAAAAGCACTTCTTTACTTTCCACCGTACGTATATCTATCTATATCTTTGTTTTATTGAGCTGATACCAGATATATAGGCTTATGGTGTAGAATGGAAAACAAGACGTGAGACAAATAGCCCAGGTGTCCCATGGACTTATCAATCAACGACAGTATAAAATTTACATATCACTGTTGTGTAATTGCGATTATTTAGAAAACACAAAAGCAGTACAATTGTACCAAAACTATAAGTTGTAAGTACGTACGATTGTATTACACATGTCCCAACCTGACGTGGACCACACTAGGTATTCAAACATTGCGCAAAAGTGAAAACTACTGCAATGAGACTTCTACTTCACTTCTTGCACCCAAGATTGCAGCTCCGACGAGCTTGCTCGAATCGAGACTTATCTCATTTATGTATCGCTGATCCAATGAGAAAGACACGATCCTTGCGGCCAACGATCGGAAACTATATTGGTGGGTTTTTGATGAGAGTGGTTGCAACGACAGGCCGAAGCTTAGATCGACATCGCTACCGTCACTGGAAAATACAGCATACGTCACAGCCATTCACAAAAAGAGGCGTTCCTTACGCTCTCCAATTCGCGGCTCAATTTTCGCACCTTTGCCCATGTTCTACATTGGAGGGAATTTAGACGCCCCACCCCGGGCTCAAAACGTCAACCAGCTCGTTCTTAGTCAGCTAGTTCTGGCTCCGAGACAGAAGCTTGCCCGTTTGTATGCGCAAGATCTGATTTTTTTTTGTCTTCTCAACCGCGTCGTAATGAGAAATTAAATCTATATTGCATTTCTCACTGCGCTGGGTGATCATCTTTCCCGCTTCCGTGTGCAATCCTTTCTTACAATTTTACTTTCGCTTGAAATTCGCTTTTGATGAAGCCTCGATCTTGTAGGCTGAGGTCGTTGTCAAAAGCCAACACGTCTACTTCAATCGGGTATGAAGGCTTGAATTCCTTCCATTCACCATCCACCATGTCACTTTTTGCCCAAAATCATTCCGAATTAGATTCACCTATGATGTGGGAAACGCAACGAACCCGTAACGTCGCACTGTGACTTTTGTTGTGACCCCTCAGGTCTGCACTAATTAGGAGGTTTGCCTGTGCTTAAAATCGCATTGATCGAAAAATCTATAGTCTTCAAGAGGTTAAAACCTCTTGTACCAAGAAATGCTACCAGGAGTGTAATGCTTGACTTTG
This sequence comes from Plasmopara halstedii, assembly GCF_900000015.1. Taxonomy (NCBI): domain Eukaryota; phylum Oomycota; class Peronosporomycetes; order Peronosporales; family Peronosporaceae; genus Plasmopara; species Plasmopara halstedii. Next base: position 108,334 of record NW_020189511.1, read on the forward strand.
ATATGTGGAAGCACGAATTGGACATTGATAACTTATGCTAAAAAATTAAGCTCATGAGCTTAGCCTAAGTTATTGTTTCTATTAGTCCAGCTCATCTATGTAAGACAGCCGTTACAGCTTCGGCCTGGTCTCGAGCTTAGCACGAGTCCGGTTCACACAAGCTGCGTTGCGCTGGGTGATCTTGTCTCTTCTCCTCGGAAAACAAACTTTGTATGTGTGCGAATTTATAAGTATCAAAGCATTTTGCCAAGATTTGATCGTCAACAAGCATTACTTTTTGAATAAGTAGCATTCTATTTGCTCACTTTATTGCTAGCACCCTCGGCGCAAGTCGCTGACTCACAGACCATTCCTTGTAAAAGTAAACCACCTCGAGATTATTTATCAGTGAAGTCGAGAGATAGAGGAACGGACTCGGTGAGCGCAAGGTTCGAGCAGGGCTCACGTCGCGCCGTTGGCGCACCTCGTCTTCCTCGTCTTTCTATGCTGGAAAAGGAGTATTTGACTCGTAGTTGACTTCCTCCGAATCCTCAACAAGGAAATCCGTCGCCCAGGGCAGGCACGGTGTGTCGCGCTCGGTTACCGAAGGCTTAAGATCTGCTTCCTGGGTCGTACTAACCGGAGATGCACCGTGTGCAGAAGACGAAGAAGGGCTTTGCCCGCGTCCGCCCTCGGAGCCAGCCAGACTTGTTGGTTTTCATGTCATAGCCATAGAATCATTGAACGGAGAATGCTCATAGATGTTATTAGGGACGTAGTGGTGTGTCAGACACGCCAGCCTCGTATGAGGCGACAGTTAAATGTAAGTTGTGGATTTTTACAATTTTGATGAGGAAGAGTGAAGCGAGGTTAGCATACCCTTACATGAATGGGCGGGTCGCACAAGATGGTGTGATCGTACATAGGTGTGGCTTACACATCTTGGTGTGATCACTCAGTGGTGTGGCTACACCGTAAAAATAAGCCACTTACGTGGCAGGAATACCAGTAGTAATGCATAGTAATTAAGTTTTACTATACTAATCAGGAAACCTCAATGTTTAAGATATTGGCGGCTCTGCCACAACTAAACATTCTAATACAGTTTCGGTTTTGAACGAAAGAGCGGCTTTACCTTGGTTACGGATTTGAGTACTTGGAGGTAGCGGATTGCGATTCTCTACACTTGAACCGGTTCTTGTACAGACGTAAGGTCGGTGGGAATAGCTTAGCTTCCTCTAATCGAAGAGCTGCGGCATCCCACTGCATCGAATAATAGGGGCTTCGTGGTTAGTTTATATTAACCGAGAAGATGAATCATCTCATAAATGTTAGCAATACTATGACCGGTGAGGATTTCGCCGAGCTGCCCTCTTCAGAATTTTTCTCTAACATGTCATGCGGTGGCTGTTGGTCCCTATCAAGACCCACGTTTTATATTAAATTTCCAATGACATTTGTTCGAGTTGTATCATACTAGATTGGACAAGTACGCTGATGACATCCCCAAGCAAAACAGGTGGACCGAACGCGTTAATCATGTGGTGGAGGATTTTTGCTGAAGCACTTGCAAGGAGAGACTAAGGTGTGAACCAGATTACCTCACCTCGTAAATTTTTGACTGACATCAAGTGCTTAATTGCTTCACGGATTTTATTTACTTTAGTCCGTTACAGTCGCAAAGAAGGGTTACACATTCAGAATTCCAGATAAAATGGAAAAAAATACTTTTAAAACCGTATCACGACGACATTGATATCTTGGGTTAACGTATCTGTCAAACGCATAGATGTTTAGAGCGAGTCGACGTGCCATCATAACCAAGAGTCCTAATTAGAACAGGCAATAAGAGGCTTGTTTCCACCGATGGTGTTATTGCCAATCGCCTCGACGAGGCACAGGAGCAACAGTTGAATGCTACCCACAGGGCGGCTCTCATGCGCACGTATCCACGTTAGTGGACGTGCGCGTAGAAGGCCATGTCCGATTTGCCAAAGGCGCAACGCGAACTTATACGCTCCGCGGGCTATGTGGGTTCTCACGTCGGTGGGTCTACGAACACAGCTGCTCAGGTCATAACTTGAGCTCAGCTCATGGCCCTGTCGCTTCCCGGGCTACCGCCGAGAAGCGCGGGGCGCCGACGACGCAGGCGCACGACGACGCAAAACGTCATGATCCTTTTGATCATATGCGTCCACGACGTCTGGGCAGTCTTGCCGAAGTGGCACCTCAAACTTCCACGAGTTCTTTGGTCTGGAGATCCTCGCCACTTCGCAAGATATTGGGTTCGACTTTGTCGACGACGTCGACCGACAAGGCGTTCCACGAGATAGTGGGCGCCACCATTCCCATCTCATCGAGAAGAGCCGGCTGCGGGAGATGACAACTTGTTCGATCGCCGTCAGTGACTCGCGATGATCTTCGAGCTTTGGAGGTAAAAGTCCATCATCATCGGCACTCTGCCGAGCATCTTGCCAAGGTCGCATACCGCGGCGCGGAAGACCTCGAGAGCTTAGAGCACTTTGTGTACCGACTGCCCCACGTTCAGGACTACCGTGCTCTGTCGGAGCGGCTCTTAGCCGTCAAGCAGATGAGCACGTCACTTCGTGTGACGGTAGGGCGCCTTGCGCCGTCGGAAACAGAAATTGTCGCACTCCGTGCCCAGACCAGTTGCTGGTCCAGCTTCTGGGTGGCCGAGCGCCTTGGACGCCGCCCCGGCGTTAACGCTTTCGAGTCACTTGCGCTGGATATTGGTACCGCTTAAGGAAGCCCACATAAAACACCGGGTGGGTGTGCATCCTTCTCAGAAGGTTCATCGTATACACAAGGCCTCGCTTGGCCACCACCTTAAATGATTCAATAAATCATGGATTTGTCGTAAAGGCAGCAGAGACTACATGTACAGAAACGTTTTTAGCACTTAATACAACCAGGTCTCTGACCTCAAAGGTTTTAACATTTCTTCTGCTCCTTCCGTCTGCATGTATTCCTTTTGCATGTCTTGGCTTTCAGCCATCGCGTCGCGAACGTCTCGTAGGACGCTCAACCTGATAGACAGGAAGTCATCGACTTTTTTACGGACAGTGAGGGGCTAACCGTTTCGCTATTTGTTCTCCACCAAGCCTTGAGCCATGGGATGGCGATAATAGCGGTACGCGAGGATTGACAAGCCCTTTCACATAGAACGGCGTGTAGCCGGTAGATGAATGCACTGCATTGTTCAGAGCAAACGCTACCAGTGCCGCATGGCACTCCAGCGCTTCGGCGTCTCAGCGCAGACGCTGTGATGACCGTCTTCAGCGACGTGACTCACGCACTCAGTTTGACCATCGTTCTGTGGAAGTCCGCGGTTGACATAGTCAACTTGGTGCCCAGAACCCTGAAGATTGTAGACCAAAACTTTCCAGTGAAGCGTGGGTCTCTATCAGAGTCAATTGACTTCGGAGTCCGTGTTGTCAAAAGACACGATCGATAAATAGCGTCTATGAACCCACAGCGTCGATAGTGTCCGGCACTACCGCAAGATAAGCCATCTTGCTCAAACGGTCCACAAAGATCACCACATTCGTGTTGCCCGCCAACTCCTTCGGTAGATCAAACACAAAGTCCATACTCATGGACTGCTACCACCAGTAAATTGGCCAGCTGCTCCACTGCATTCATAGGTTTTCGCCCTTTGACACGTCTCATGCGCGCACACATATGTGCTCGTCCATTTGTACAGGTTGGGCCACCAGAAGTGGCAACTCACAGAGCTGACTGTTTTCTCACGACCGAGATGACCACTTAGTTGGGTGTCGTTGGTCTCATAGAGAGTATGGTACTTCAAATCCTTATCGTGAGTAAACACAATTCGTGATTATCCGTTGAGTCGGTGCTATAATACAGCAATTCGTTAGTCAACAAATATTGGTGCAACCGTGTGCGCAGTCGCAAAGACAGCTTCTTATCCGAGTTTAAAAACTCTTTTCTCCAGAAGCCCGTAGCAAGATACACACATACCATCACCCGCGTATGCGGCGCGGATCAAATCCGTCACTGACGACGTC
>NW_020189511.1:112371-139283 GCF_900000015.1 Plasmopara halstedii
AACTAAAGCTCAAAATGCGGAAGCGGTAGCGAGCCACGGCATCAAGATACGACAGACAATAGCGATCGAATATCGCTGTCTTCTGGAGTGTATTACGGTACGTCTTGTCTACATATGAGAATTTTAAATTGCAAAGTCCGGGAGTCAAACTTGAGGCGTTGCTGTGAGCTAACGTCTTTTGTTCTAGAGCCGATCAAATCGAATAAGCGCAGCTGTGTATCGCGGTCTCCATGACGAAGGCAAGGATGAGCAAATACGTGTCATGGGTATCTGAATCAGAGCCGGTGGAGACTGCTGGTTTTAGCCTGCAAGAATTTAGTATCATCCTTAAAGGGTGATGTCATGTTACTTTTTAGGCTTGTCAATCTCTGTTACAATGAAACGGTACTGCATACAGTGCGATACGCCCATCGGAGACAAAGCTCCATCCACGGTTTATCGGACCTTTAAAGGTCGTGGTCAAGTGGGGCCTTACGTATATGCTAAACCTTTCAAGAAGGTTGCGCACCGACCCGGTGTTTTATGTGGGCTTGCTTAAGTCGTACCGAGATCCGGCGCAAGTGAATGCGAAGCGTTGGCATCGGGGTGGCACTCATAGGCGCTCAACCACCCAAAAGCTGAACCAGAGAGTGGTTTTGAGCACGGAGTGCAACAATTTCCGTTCAATAGCGCAAGGCGCTCCACCGACGCAGGAAGTACCGTTTTCGTCTGTTCGTCGGCTAGGAGTCGCTTCGACAGAGCGCGAAAGCCCTCAACGTGAAGCAGTCGGTGCACAAAGTGCTCCAGACTCTCGTGGTATTCCGCTCGGCGCTATGCGACCGCAGCATGATGCTCAGCGGAGCACCGATGATGACGGAACTTGTCCTTAAGAGCTCAAAGAGCATCGCGAGTAACCGGACGACGATCGACCAAGTAGTCTTTGTCCGCTGCCGACTCTTCTCGACGAGAACAGTGGCGTCCAATATCATGTGACATGCCTTGTGGGTCGAGAATCAAAATTTGTATCTTATGAAGTGGCGGAGAACCCAGACTCCGAGAATTCGTGAGAGTTTGAGTTGCCACTTTGGCAAGACTGCCCAGACGTCGTAGACGCTTATGATAAGAAGGATGATGACGCATGTTGTCGTACACCCCGTAGCCTGGGAAGCAGAATGGCCAAGAGATGAGCTCGAGCTATGGTCTTGAGGTGCTGTAGGGCGTAGTCTCACCCGCGTGAGAAACCACCGAGTTCGCGGAGCGTTATGGCTTAATCAATACGTCGCAGGGCAACAATTAAAAGGAAGTCGGCGTTGCGCCTTGAGATTGACAAACTCAAATCGAAGACGGCATTTCAGGCGCACGTTCACCTCCTTGTGGCTCCGACGTATGTTAGACAGCGAGGAAACTTTCCGGTACCGCCGCACCTATCGTTCAAAGAGCACGGCATCATATGCAGCGGGCGAGCAACTCAAGAAAAGTCCGCATTGAGGGTACAGGATCGCCTCCTTTTCGAGCGCGAAGTCGAGCGCGGTACGTTTCCATTAGGATTTTTGAGGGGCCAAAAAGCTAACTCGGAGAGCTTTTCGTTGGTCAAGCTCAGCTTGTGTAGTGGCTGGGGGCCCGACCACGTAGACGCCCAACGACCGGTTGATCGCGCCAGTCGATTCAGAAACTGTATCCGCCGAGCGGAAGCCGTATTCCGTGCAAGGGTCAAGGACCGGCCTTAAGTTGCTGCTTCCATACCCCGTCGGGGCGATTGGTAGTGATACCACTTCCACCGGGAGTCGAGAGGTCGGGAAACGGACATGGTGTCCGCAAGGTTCGAGCAGGGATCACGTCCCCCCGCTGGGGCACCTCGCCCTCTAATTTTTCCCATCCTGGAAAAGGAGTTTACAATGCGATGTAGACCTCCTCCAAATTCTCAACGAGGTAGTCCATTTTCCGTGGCGGGCTCGGTGCGCGATCGGGATTCGCTATCGCGTCTGCGTTGTTGGTCGTGCGACCCTGTCGCTGACAATGCGCTGTGAGGTACTCGTTTACCGAGAGCTTGGGTTGCGCTTCCCTGGAAGCATCGGACGTACTGTTTGGAGTTACACCGACGAAGAAGGGCTCCGCCCGCGGGCGCTCTTGGAACAGCGAGGATAAGTGTCTTTTATATCCTCGAAACAGGGCTCATTGAGCAGAGAATTCGGGGCGAAGGCTCTGGTGATGTTGTGGTGTATTAGACACACGAGCCTCGTTCGAGGCAACATTTGAATGTGAACTGTACGTGTTCACAATCTTGATTGGGTGGAGTATAACAGGATTTCACGTGCCCTTTTATGAAGGGTGTGGGTCACACAGGATGGTGTGACCACACATTGGTGTGGCTACACTTAAAGAAGAAGTCAGTACGTGGCTGGAACAGCCAGTACTTATACATTTGCTTAGGCTTTACTATATAGAGAGGAAAACATATGGATTTAGATATAGACGGCATTGTTGCAGATAAAACCGAAAAAATACAGTTGACATTTTAAGCGGAAGAGGTAATAAGACTTGCTATAAGGTTGTTATACTCTTGGAGTACGCGAATTGCGACCCGCTACACTCGTACAGGCTCTATATATAGGAAGGTCACCGACCATGACCAAGCGTCCTCTTTGCGAAAGAGCTACGTCAGCCCCGTTGCACATCACCGCTGGCGCGGTCATTGCGAGGTTATTATCTTACTGCATTGAAGTTGTACCAACACTAAGTGCGACGCCTACTGGGTCCTCAAGGAGGTCAGGATGACGCGAAAAGTCTTGGTGCAAGTCGCACATGTTAAGAGAAGCTTTTTAAAGATAGTGACAAATGGTGACTTATAAAAATGCTTTGTAGCCACTGCGCCAATAAAAGTTCCCACTTCTCGGGAATATCCTCTAACGCTCGCCTCTGTTAATCGGAATACAAATGTTTTGATAGCGCACTTTATAGTTGGTTAGGCTGTGTGAGCAGTCGGGACATCAATCCTGTATATTCTCTCATGTTATGGACGTCCACTTCGCAGAGATATTGCACAGACGTGCCAATTCAGCTTGCGGCCCTCAATCTTGAAGACTGCCAGAACGACGCAGTATTTGCTTTGTCTAGAGCATGACAAAATTCACTTTTCGGTATCAGAAAGAATTTTTTGAATTCCTGTTTCGAGTGTCTAGATACGAAACAGTAGCGGCCGCAAAATGCTTCATTTAAGCCCCAATCCACGCGTGATTGGTTGGCCCTTGAGGTGTTTCGCCAGCACAATCTTAAGAATGTCGAGATCCTTGAGTAGCCTCTCCAGCTCATCGACCGCAAATTGCTTTATACCCTCAGAGTCAACTATAGGCACGAGCCTGCTAAGCGTGTCTGGATGGAAATCTCGGGTTCAATTCTCATAAAGGGGTACATCTGTTTCACGACTGGGTGTTGATTCACGATGCTTGCACAACGACTTAGAGCTTCTAAAAAAGCTACGTATTTAGTATTCTCTTTTAAATTACTTGTGGCATGTATTGACAACTTAATATTGAATTTAAAGGTCGCCCCATTGGCCTCATCAGTACCAGTTCCTTGGTACTATTGGGGGGACAATAGCGTAATAAGCACGCACACCATAACCGGTACGCATCCCGTTAAAGCAACTTTGTCTTGATTTAAGGTCACAACACAGGCAGCGCGATGTATTTTCACGTTTTATGATAGCCAAGGTGATGTGAAAGAGATAGAAGAATTAGTAAAACGAAAAATACTTTTTCTTTTGAAGGGAGTTGTGATAAGGCTTCCTTAATCAGTGTAGAGCAATTTACTGGGCCCGGATCATTAGCTTAAAGAGCTTTACTCCGAGTGTCTTATATCATACCTTTTGATGTTAGAAGCTCCAAAATAAAAGGTGCTGCGAATTCCAGAAGACGCAGAACGACTAATTAGAATCGTTTGATATGTCAGTACAACTAGGCATCAATAAGTCCTGCGTAAACGCGCCACCTTGATCTGCCAGATCTTGGAAGTCGGTATCACATTGGCCTAAATATTGTGTTAGAAATAGTGCAGGCAGAATGTAAATCTCTTTGGTCTAAATATACCAAAACGATATACAACACAAATGATAATTGAGAGAAGTCGAGTAGCTACGATCTCAAAACATCACGAAGAGACATTTTGACTTTCACGACTTTTTTAACAACGGTCTAATCTGGTTGAAAGCCGGCAGTTTCAGTAACCTATACTGAAATTATGCGTCGAGGCAACAACTCGTTGACACATGCGTTTGCAGGTTTGCGAAAGATCAGCGCGCAATTTGTTTTTGCAGGAGAATTCACAAAGTGGATTGCTAGTGGATAAATGTACTTGCCAGTGAGTTGCACGTTGATCCGTTACAGTGAAGATGTTGTCATCTGACTGGGTCTTAAGAAATTGTTCATCAACTCCAGCAAGTGTGCCTTTCTAGGGTCTGTAAAAGGGTTTCCCAACTTAACGCGACTTTGCTTTTCTGTGAATATTTCTTACTCGTAATGTGGTATGTTACATATAGTGAAAACATCAGCATACCGTCTTCATATGGAGAGTTTGGATCAGGGTTGGCCGTCAGATATCAGTACACAAAAAGTTTGGCCTGCGGTTGACGACGCTGCGCTCACGCACACGTAGAGACACTATTTTGCACTGAAACTGCATCTTGATGACATGAAAAATACCGGCATTTTGTCCAGACGAGGGTTTATTTCCATTGATGGCAAAGCGGTGCTGAGACATTTTCACTTGTGTAATTACTGGTAAATTTATAGAAACAACTCTGTGAATCGTAAGCAAGTTCCATTATACCAAGATTTGTTTCTTCTGCGGTTGCTAATTATAATTGTGTCAATAAACGGAAGGAAATAACTAAACTACCAAATTTTAAATCAATCTATAGGAGTTAACACAACGACGCATCAATTATTGCAATGCTCCATCCTGCATTCTCTAAACAGGATTAAAGTCTGTCATTATACAACAAATTGCAGAGTACTACTTACCATTGCTTCGCTTGACGTCACTAAAACATGGTGTTCTCATGATTATTGTCAATTAAAGCATGGAACTATTTATATGTGTTACTATCATCGTTGCATACCATCAACATGGTGCATAAGCTTCATAGCATATCTTTCGATAAATACAATCAGTTACGTATATCAAGATGGTTATTGATTATTATGTTGCGGGTTAAGTAAAGAAAAAGTCTTTACACAATACTGTAAACAATTGATTGCCACAATTTGTACGTAAGACAACATACTGATCATTTGCTCAATTTTTGACATATCGGGGTTGGTAATGATCGAACCCTACGACTTGTGACCGCGGCCACGACACACTATAAGGTTATGCGATCAAACGACACGCAGGCGACTAATTTTTTTTACTGCTTCAGGTCCGAGGATTGAAGCCGTTTTTGGTTCTTCTTCCGCTTCTCCTTACGGCGTTGGTTACGCGCCTTCTTCTGTGCTTCCGTTAGGGAGGGATCCGTGACGCAACCCAGTTGGTCCACACCATCTGGTGATTCAAAGCCATCAGTTGATGTTGATCCTGTTGAAGCTGGAGCACTAGACACGGATTTCCTGCGGCCGCTGCGTTTCTTTTTCTTCTGTTTGAGCTCATCATCTACCACTTGCTCGAGCGCTGACATGAGTGTCACTACGGACGCCTTATTTTCGGTCATTTCTACCTTGAAAGAATGCTCGTCGTCCGACTTGGTCGTGATTGTAACTGTTTTGTCCACCACCGTTTTATTAGCTGATGGCTGGCTGATTACGTTCGTCTCCACTACGGTTGATCCCATAGCGGTTGTCATGGTCGTCGTAGTTGTTGTCGCACCAGCAATCAACGCATCTTCGGTCTTGGTCAATGTCTCTTCTTCGACATAGTCCTTCACTAATTCGAACTTGACGGTTTCAATCTTTTTCTCCTCATCCATCTTTTCCTTGCTCATAAGTGCATCCTGTGCCTTGCTCACATTTTCGGATGTCTTCGCTACTTCCTCCTTTCCTAACCAAGTGTTCTTTACCTCTACCTTGGACTCCTCAACGTTTTGCTCGGGTTTGACCTCTTCAATTTCCGCTTGAAATGTCTCATCTACCGTGATTTTAGCCTCTTCCGGCATCTCTTCCTTCTCCATTTCGCTTTTCTGTTTACTAGCCTTCTTCTCGTTCGCAATATTTTCCTCTTTCTCCAACTGTTCAGCGGCCTTGATTACTTCAATCTTCTTTTCGATCTTGTTCTCTTCATTCTTCTTTTCGATCTTGTTCTCTGTATCCTTCGTCTCCTCGGTCTTCTTCTTATTCTCGATCTTGCTTTCTCCAACGATCTGACCTCTCACCTCGTTATCTTCAGACTTCTTTTCTTCATACTTGTTCTCTAGATCGTTTTTGTCGCCTTTCGTAGCATCTACGGCACTGTCTTTACCTGCGATAACGACGGTGGCAACATTTACCTGTGCCATCTTGCCATCCTCGGCCATTTCCGAAAGCGTGGCTTTGCTCACACTGACTACCTTCGCAGCCGGTGTCTCCGTGTTCTTTCGTTTAATCTGAAACTTGTTGGCTCTGGTGTAGTTTCGATCCACTTGCAGGAATTCACACAGCAATTTGGCAACATTTGGAGGCTGCTTCTTAACCTGGTAAAACTTGGTGACAGCCTGCAAAAACGCATCTAGTCGCACCTGACGATCCTCGGGCTTGGGCTTTGAAAAGATGCCACCTCTCGGCGGAAAATCAAATTTGAAGCTCCGTTCGGTGGCTTTAAGCGCCTCATAAAAGCTCAGGAACTTGCTATAGCGAATACCTAACGACCAACTGGCGCCTTGTACTGTTACAACCGTAGTGTACGCATGGAATGATGCGTACATGAATTCAAAACCTGTGACACGCACCGAGAGCGTCGAAAGTGAGGGCCTAGCTGTCGTCGTTTTAGGCGCCATAATTGCCTAATTGCTAGCCACGTGTGCTTTACGTAGAATATTGCCGAATGGCGACAAAAGTAGTGGTTAAGCTCTAGAGACCATGTGTACGGCCAGCAAAGCGCAAAAAGTAGCCGGATCATGTTGTTGTAAAGCGTCAAGCAGACTTTTGCCGGGTTTATGCCTCGTTTGGCCAAATTTTGTGTCGTCAGGACCATCTTCGCGCAAAATGCGTACCAAAGCTTGTGTACAGGCTTTATAAGCGCACGTTGGAGAGGTTTACGCACTTATAATTGATCGTCCTACGCACATTACATGGCGAAGAATTCGGAAAGTTAAAAATAGTGAAGCTTGAGCAAAGTCGTGTCTACTTAAGCCCATCATTAATCGAAGTGAAGGTGTTGACCGAGCTCGCACTGGAGCTATCAAATGGAAGTGGAGAAAGGGGGAAATATGCTGCGTTTTTTTCAGAGTAACTGTATGAATAGGGAAACGAATTTGTGCAGAGGATCGAATATGCACGATAGAAACAAACTCAGTTCCTCACGCAAACACAGCAAGCAACGCTAGTGATGAATACGCCAATTTCCCATCCTATGATAAGATACCGATATGAATTCGAAGTAGGCGTATCTGACGACGATCACCTGCGAGAAGTGTACATTTGAAGTGATTTGACCCATTGGTCAAGCAACGCAAGATTGACGGGCGTTTGTGAGAATGCATCAACGAAAAGTAAAGTACCGTGGACGTCCAATTTGCTTTGAGACAGCAGGTGACATAGTCACGAATCAATGTATGCCACTATGCGCGCTAGCAGCACGAGAGCATTGCACTGCTCACTTCTCGATATGCTGCGCCGTCGTTGCTATGATGCACTCGTGAAATAGGTAATATAAGCTCAATCGTTTATCGTCCACATAATCTGATCGAAAACGCGTATAGGAACCTTAAAGTCATTTGATAGATTTGCTCTGTTGGACTTGTACTATTGACCCGCTGGTAGCTTTTTGTCACAGAGTTGAGCTGCATTGGATCATACGTAGATAGCTGTAGTTAGAGAGTCTTGAAAGGCATGACTTCACGATGGCGGTGTTGTTTGCTTAGCCAAGCTAATCATACGCTCAATCTTACATTCGGTACGCGTCCAATGTTACAGCTGCGTTTACTGGCGCCAAAACCGTCGCTTCGACACTGCAATGGGTAACAAGATTTTTATGTTCAGCCAAAGATCGAAAATTGGTTTTGGTACTGTAGTGGTCGAAGAGAAGTATCAGTTTCATTTCGGCAACCCAATAAACCTCCTTGGCTTCAGCACCCGTCTACTTCAAGGTGGCTTAAATTTGTCGCGACATTGCTTCCTTCTCGGCCATTTTTCTGGGTTGGGCACATTTTCAAAGGTTCCTCTTCCTCTACTTTCGTGTTTTGCTTTGTATCTTGAAAACCTTTTTCTTTGGAAAAGAGTCACAATGTCGACGTAACCCACCGTGGCTTTTTTTTTCTTTCGATATTTTCCTCCGGTGCATGCTTCGAAATTTTGTTCGTTGTCCAGCTCAGAATTTAGAATATATAGCGTGTCGTGTATTAGCATAAGTAGTATATATAGTGTCTTTAGACACCCTCAAAACGGGCCTTTTGAACAAGTGGCATTCGCCATCAATACACTACCCTCGAATGACAGGCTTATCTAATAAAAGGATATTTCCTTGATATCAAGATTTGCAAAGCATCTAGGTATTGAGACTTTTCCATGTCCTAATAGACACGTTAAAAGAAAGTGAGGACTGGATCGCTTCATTCCTGACATCACAGCAGCTAGGAAAGCCTCATAAACAAGCGACTTGCACCACAGCATCGGTACATAATACTTTGCCACAATGCTATCAGTCCGATTTGTCATATCCGTCGCTTGACAGTCGATGCCTGGGTGAGTTCAGTGAAAGTCATCCAGCTGTTCCTGACGTTCCTAGGTGGCAGAGAATAGAAGTTCAGGAGCAAAATAAACTCGAAGTGCTTTAAGAAACCGTGAAATTGACAGTGACCACTTGCGAAATATTATTCTCAGGTTGCGCACTTTATTCGCGCAACCCTTCGCAAACCTCCTACGCAACTTAGATTATAGCATTGGCTTCACAAGTTATACTATGAAACAAGATATGTTGTATACGATCGCAGAACAGATAGACTAAAGACCAGATATATAACTGTGCGTCTCCACAAATATCCACGTCGAACGGTTTCCGTCGGATCCGCCCGATAAGGCCATTTTTACGACGCTAGCGACCAAATTGAAGGTGGTTGTAACTAATGTCTCTGTCGACAAAAAGAGGATGTGTGCTGAACTCGACACGGGTAAACGTGATAGCTACTTGCTATCACAAGTAGCTTAGAGCTTAAGCTATTTATCTTCTGTCGCTTGAGCTGGTGAGATACAAACCTGAAACTAAGTTCATGCCCATAGGTATTCGATGCGGAGTGCAGCCTACGTCCAAGATTGATGCGTCACAAACGACATAAAATTACTGATCCAGATTCAAAAGCGCCAGAATCATGTTCACTTGAGGTTTTCTTTTACATCCTTGAAGACCACCTCTTCTACCACTTCAGCACCATTTGACATTCTTTTGAGAAATGTTGTCGATATAACGTGCCAATTTCGCAAAATTCGAAATATACTTGTGCTAGTCGTTGACGAGGCCGAGCCATAAATTAGTAGTGAACTGGTCAACTAACAGCGACCTTATTCGATGGGAGTTCTGCTCTCAGATGGCGCTTCCCAATCAGCATCCTCAAAGTATGTTAGAGCCGAATTCACATATGTGTGTTGACAAACAATTGTTCAAGAACATACACTCTAGCACAACCCCAATTTGTCCAATATACATATGCACATTAAGCCATTCGTTCCGCAAAAATACGGACAAAAGTAGAGCTGAATTGGGTCTCTGCGTGTCGCACAACGCAATTTGAACAGCTCCGTCACTAGACAATGGAATGTTATTGGTGCACCAAACAACATCCTGATTAATACTAGCAACTCACGGCACATCAAGCTCAAAGTTCTCTCTGCTCAACTTTGTTCCACATTACAATTAGCTAAAATTTAACAACTACATCAACAGAGCTGCACAAGGTGCAATCAACACTTTGTGTCCGTTCTGGGGATCGGCATTTGCGCAGATTTGGCTACTGTATTATATTTGTTGTTAGAATAAGCAATTTGCCACTTGCCGTCAACCTATTTGACGCTTTGACACATACATCCAAGTCAAGTAAAACACACACGATTTTACAAAATCTGCTTTATGCATCACACGAAATAAGAAAAACGTCACTGACTTCACACTAATCTTTTCGTAAGAGCATGGTTTTTACGCGCAAAAAATGATTTTTGGGACCTGGGGCAACTCATGTCGTGAGTATCTTGTCTCCATGTCGTGATAATTCTGGAAAGAATAAAATCAAGACTCCTTATAGCCGTCTCACTCCTGGTCAGGAGCTCCGTAATTGTCCTGGACAATGGATCCACCCATGACTGATGATGAGATAAGCGCATCCTTTGAGAACATCCATACCGGTTCAAAGACGTAACTCTTTACGCAACTCTTTGAAATCTTTCCCTAAATAAAACACTTCAAGTTCTATGAAAGATTCTACTGGAGCTACGACTATATCCTTCACCGTCGAGAAGGGAATACACTTTTTCTGTACACGTCCGTGGAGCTTCGACGATCCTCACGGTGAGCGTATACAACAGCGCTGCCTTAACAGTAATACTGTACCGCGACCGGACATCCATCATTTATAATCTCAGAACCAAGCAATTAAACTTGTGACTTACTGTCGCCCTTTTCAACCGGCTCGGGCACAGTATACCGCGACATACAGTCGACATTACTCATCTTCACAGCTTACAGCTACAACCAAATATTCACTTGAGCCATACTCTGGGAAATCGATATACAAATGGTACATCTCGTCTCTGAGCCTGCGACTCACTATCGCTTCCCCTACCGAGCTTCGCTGAGCAGACGTTTGCAAATCAATTTAGCCAACATCATGCCCTAAAATCAAAGCTATTGCAGCTTCATGCTAACTACAAAAGGTGTCTATTTTCTCAAAGAGGCGGGCCCGTTTCTCACTAGACTCTGCGAGCGTGGCACTTTCCAGCCGATCTATGTATCATGGTGCTCCAGCTACGTCATACTTGCAGAAGAACCATTCACACATAAAATAGTGCCCCCATCGCAAGGATCACCTATCCAGCATTCGTATTTGGCATCTCAATGCCCTACACACTGTTTACTGATAATTGCCTATCGCACGTAAAGGCACGACGCTCCTAATCTACCAGTTCAATCGATGCCTTCGCAGAGAACGAGACGTTGAGGCTGACTCCCAATAACCATGGTTAATAAGCTCCACATAAGCGATAGTCACATCTTTCAGATCGGGTTCCAGTGAACTCGGCTTTTACAAGACTTCGAATTTCGTACGTCTTAAGTAACTAATTGCCTTGCGTCTACTGGGAATTGACATCTCCTACGTGAGGATTTGTTAAACAACCCTGCTCCGAGGATCCTCTTCACACCAAAAAGTAAGGGGCACGGAGTACAAATATGCTTGATATTACCACAGAAGCATTATTTGCGAAAAGCACGGCTGTGCTTGGCAGCTAAATAATCACTCTCTCTTCGAATAGCTGAAGTCCATCGCCTCGCAGACTTTTCATCTTCCGACCCCCAAGCGGCCGTCGTCGTAAGGTTATTTTACTTGGCTTTTAAAGTGATATCTATCGCATCCTTGAATGAGATTGGGTGGACGCCGATATTATTGGTGCGACCTACTCAAAGATGCTCTATGAAGACTATGACAACTTCTTCCTTTAAAAAGGGCCAGCCGCCATCGCAGCAATGAACGTTCTTAGTGATTGGGTTAAGCTCCTAGATCTCATTCTTCGACGGGTGGACAGAAATTTATTCGCGCACGGTCCGCCTTGTTATGCGGTGTGGCTTCAAGAAAATGTCTTTTTTTATTCAGTGCGCGAATCGAGTGTGACACTCTTCAAGACTATCGTTAGTTTTCAGAGACTAAACGTACGGCCCACATGAGAGTACTGAGTCATTTGATATCTCTAGGTATGGAGTGTACTCTTCGATCGCGGAAATCTGAGGGTTAGAAAACGCTTGCGGAACATCTTTCCGATACTCAACTTATTCTCTGTTGGGGCGGAAGACCCGTACGCATCGGAGGATAATACCTCCGCCAAAGCTCGAAGAGAATTTCATATAAAGGGAATGTAAAATCAGAACGTGATGGAGTCTGCCAAAGTCGACGCAGTTATTGTACGTGGAACTTGGCAAGATAGTCTCCTCACGCCAGGTTAAGCTCATTGATGACAAATTGGACGTCATCGTGAATTCTGCGGCGGGCCGGTTTAACATCTTCCGCTGTTAGGAACGGGCACAGAGTGCGCGACTATCACAGAAAAGAGGAGAAGCATTGGGAACGATTCTTCATCAGCTATTGAATTCTCGTACATCTCCTGGCGACGATAGAGTTGCTGAATACGTCTCTGAAGAATGTTTGAACCACTCTTTCAGAAAAGTACTCCAGTTTTTTGATCGAGGATGTTATTGGGCCACCGAACGCGGCAGCCGCTCCTTTTTAATAACTAAACGGTCCATGGGAAGACCTCTTGATATAAGGTTCCGATGCGAATGATTCTCGTAAAGTTAGGCGTTGAGGGCATTGAAAGGTGCGAAGATAGGCGATATCTTGTAAGCGCAGTGTTCTTGTGGAGTTATCACACGTGCATGATGTCTTGATAAATATAAATTCGTGCGTAACCAGTGTGATACACACCTTTGTTCAGTAGGATGTGAAGAATACATTGAATTTATGGTGTGCTACACATCAAACAATTGTTGCAGCGGGGCTGTCGTAGCTCTTTGCTGAGAGGAAGCCAAGTTAAGATCACCGACCTTATGGTCTTTACAAAAATCAGTACGATTGCTGCGGATCACAATTCGCTGTCTCCAAGGGTTCTTGATACCTTAACCAAGGTAGAGAGACTCTTTCGCTCAAGTTGAAACTGCATTTAATTCGTTAAGTTGCGGCAGAGCCGCCAATATCTAAAATCTAAGATTTTTTTCATTAATATAGTAATACCAAGTTTAATAGTGAAATCTAATCAATATGCATTACTACTGGCAATCCTGCTACGTAGTGGCTTCTTGTTACAGTGTAGCCACACCACTGTGTGATTACGACAACTTGTGTAATACACACCTATGTATGATCACACCAGCTTGTGTGACTCTCACTTTCACACAAGGGTACGTGCACACTCTGGGTACGTATAACCCGTTACAATTTTGCCAACTTCAGATGTACTAAAGTGCCAAAAGTAATGAGAAACAAGGGACTTTGCAAAAGAGAGGTTCGTGGAAAACACATGCTGCTCGCTCCGCGTCTTGGATTCTACATACTTTCATCAAACATAGTTAGACTAAATGCATATTGATTTGAGCATGACTAATTTTGTATATATGTCACTATCAAATATATAGGCTAACTAGGTCTTTAGTCGTTTGAGATTATCGGTGGGACGTACGAGCTCACCTTCTTCGTATTGGTTAGCTCGGACAAGTATAGGCAAAGTTTCCTCTGGTCAAGATGCACGAAAATGCCATTGTAAGGAAGGCCGGCGAATCCATTAAGTCAACGTAGACTCTTGAGGTCAAAACTTTCTCTATTTAAACTCTGCGACAACCGTGTTGCAAATGATATCACCTGTCATAAATTTGGCGACCGAGTTTGAAAAAAATGCACCCCCTCTTCTCCAAGCTCCAAAATTTGACTTCAACCTTTTGTCTTTGTTTGATCCCAAGGAGATTACGCAAGCAGCCTTCGCTTAGTGGAATTTGCGGGCTAAACGTAGCGCCATTGAGATACTTCCAATGCGTTTCTACCTAGTGCATGGGGAAGCACAAATGCCTTCAACAGAGCTATGCGGAGAGAGGTCGTTTTTTTTGGGCGTCCCGCAGCATCCAAATAAGATCTCTAACTTTGGATAGAAGAGATCGTGTTCATTCTTGATTTTGTCTGAGAGCGGGATGCATTCCGATCTCCAAATTAAGAGGTTGTTTGAGCACATATGAACGAAACCGTGGGATGCTCTCAGCATAGATATTTCAATATATATTTGTCTCAATCATTTTGATCGATTTACAAAGACAGCCTCGTGCAGTTGAAATTATTGTTCGCCATGTATGGGGATACGGTAGTGGCGGACTATGTTCAGAAGTTGAAAACTTCTACAGGCGGAATGATGGATGACCCTTCCCGTAAAAATGGTATTGTGCACTATATTCATGTTTCGCTATGCAAGTTTAGTTTGAGTAGAGAACTGCTGTTCAGCAATGAATAGCTAAAGATCATGTTTACGACAACAGACATGTCCATTTAATCTTTCCTAATGATGCAATGATTGTAACATTGGGTGCGGGGGGCTATTTTGGCCACAATGATCAATTGGAGAGGTGGAGATCAATGAATACACCTTAGGCGATGAGCCTCAGCCTGACAATATAGAAGGTGGCCTTTCAGCTTCTAAATAAGCGACACCCCTTCAAAGATGTTATATGTGCAGGAGAACCAATATTCTACGCTCTGGATCCCCTTTCTCTATCGATAACCTCCTGAACACGGTTCGCTAGCAGACTAATTAAGAAGAAACGTGTAGTCTTAAAAGGTACAGGATACCCACCAGGAAAGCGGTGCGTCTATTGTACCTCGCTCGAGTTGTAGTCAATATGTATACGCATCCATGCAGCAGTTCTTTCTGAGAGAAGTGGTGCCCTGTCAGACTGGTCAATGCTATCATTCCGACCTGTTCTATTAACAATCATAAGTTATCCTGCATGCTTCAACTATACATTATGTACCAAACACGATGGTCGACCATTGTGGAAATTATTCGAATGCATTTAAAATGCCGAGTTCTGATACACTATCCTTGTGTGCTGTAACGGGGATTCTCAACGTAAATACTTTCTGTGGACCTATTCATGAAATCTGAAAACCTAGACAGCGTAAAAGGTTATTTGCCATTTAACGCGGATTAAACATACAATCCAATCCTGGGTATGGCATACGGAAGGATATATGCCACTGATTGATTGAGGTCGAAACAATCGGCACCATGCATGCCTTTCTCGATAGAGTCTGTTGAATAGTCACCTCACCTCTAGTAGAAAGCAGATGCCAGTTAAGCGCGAACATCACGAGGTGATAGCTTCGGTGACAGGACATTAGATGTAAAAAGAAAATTGCAACGATAATGTGTAAGGCATTGAGCTAGCTCGCGCAGAAGCAGTTGCTACATATTTCTCGATCCAGGCAAGAATGGAATTAGCGATCGTTTGTAGCGATTTCCAAAATTCAAGGTCTATCTAGATAGAAATTTTCAGCTAAGAGCAGATTTCCCCAGAAATTTCTTCTGGTGGAACTTCAAAAGAACGACTATAAATTATGGTCTTTAAAAAAATTTGTGAGGCAGAGAACTATTTGTTGCAAGGACGGCTTCCCTCTTCCACGAAGTGGAGGTACCGCTAAGAACGCAAAAATGTGAAACACGTCCATTGTGATGAGCAGTTACGCTTCACGAGGTTTTGACACAAAATGTCTCGATTTTAGTGATTAAGAGTGGCTTTAGGGAAAGCAAAATTCTTCATACGACGCCAGATCGAAGCTTTGATTGAGCATTGCCTAGAGTCGTATGCAAATAATTGTAAGTCGCTGAGATCAGCGAGCTGATATGGCTAGTGCTGAGCTCATCATCCGTCATGAAGTAAATCGATGCTGAAGTCTCTCGCAAGGGACCAAGTGCGAGAAGCGAACGGCTGTCGTCACGAGTCTTACGATCTTCGTCTTTTTATGGGACACTAGAAGAGACCCGCCAAGAATACTACCCTCGATCCGGGGAGTGAATCAGAAAATGTTCTGGCTTGCGGAGCAATATATTTCATACCACGTCAACGGATTTTACTAATAGAGCAGTGCGGGTTGCTTTCACCTTATTGGGGCTTGTGGGCACATTATCAACTTATCATGGTATTAAGCGGTGTTACTCTCTCTGGAGTATATATCCAATGTACTGACAGACATCTAAATGCCTACCTCTACGCCTATCATGCGTATGTACATCCACAAAATGGTCTTCCATAATTGTGCCGCGAATGGGGGCAGTATGGACATAAAAATCAAACTTTGGAGAGAAATGTTCGAGAAAATGCGCTTATAATGATGTCTTGTTATTAAGGCAAGTATGAGTAAACCGATGATGAAGTCCCCTTTTGAATTGCTACATTGGTAAATATGATATGTTGAAAGCCCCCGTGAAGACTGAGGACATTATGGATTGGTCAGTACCATAATCTCAAAAATGGTCTGGCTTGGTCAACTACTTCAACAGGTATGCCAACATGACGATGTCAAATGATGTTAGTGTACGACACAAAGGTAATCGTCTAGGCTGTAAAAGACAGTCTCATGGGTCCCCGATATTTTGAATTTAGATAATTTATTCAACATTATCTGTGATTATTCGATCTTTGTCACAGACTGCAGTCTATTTTCCTTCGGCATTTGTTTGAAGTATATCATCGTAAGACAAACTATTTCGTTTTCAACAAGGATCTAGTCGCGATTTAGTCTGCTCTTGCCAAGTTCGGGAAACTTCACATGGCTCGAAGCTTGTTGAGATCTATGCGAATGATGAGTGGTTAAGCATTGTAACATTGCACCCGCATCTTTCGCAGGGAATATAGAGATGATTAACATTGTCAACCGAGTACAATTATCTGATCGAATATACGCCGGTCTGGCTTGTTGGGATGGCCGATTTGCTTTTGCGTAGACAAGACGATGAGCCATCACATATTGTGATGATGCATTCGCGCATTGACGGTACGTTCGGCGTACAATTGCGATATAACATGTTGAAGTTTGGGGCAAGGTGTTTTGAGCTCGAATGATGCTTTGTTATACCGCATTAACGCTAAGTGCGTTTACATCATATTTTCTAGCTTCAGGGTGCTCATTATGACAGCTTAAATCTCCTAGATACATAGCACCGCACAATGGGCATCCCAAGAGCGGAATTATGCATCAAGCTGTCAATATACCGCCCAAGAACTTATCTCGATTAAACCGGTTGTGGGCCGCTTGGGAAATAAGGCTAATCTTGCTGCTGTAAACGAAACAATTAAAGTTGAGGATTCAGCCAAGCCATATGATGACATTGTTTTGCCACCAAGCTTGCCTGTGGTCATTTTTCGGATCGATTTCCGCGTAAAAAAGTTCAATTGGCAAATTTTGCTCAACGCGTTTGGCACAAGATCGGACATACTCCCTTTAGACCATCATAGAAAGATGCTTTGGATCTAGTTCAAATAACTAGCTGGTATAAGTCAGGCCACATTTCGGAGCGAATTCAGTGATTACAGCTTGGCAAAACAGAGCTTCTTGCCCCGGTTGCCCGATGCTACGGCGAGGAGCAGGATTTAGAAACGCATGGTAGACGAATTTCGAATTGATATTGGGTGAGTTAAAAGATTCCAATGACGATGAGACATACGTCGTAGGAAGATTAAGCTTGGCCAGCAAGAGAAAGGCATTGTCTTGTAGAAAGAATTGTGATGGGACTCGTTAGGGACGAAATTAGTGTCTGGTAGAGTGGAAAGATGAATCAATCTTCGAGGTCTCATAATAAGCTATTCTTAACTTTAGTAAGATTGCCTTGGCTCCGTTGCCGTTTATGCGTTGATTTTACCTCTTCTTAAAACGGCAATGTCTCACAGCCAACGAGCGTTGCGCTAATGAGTTGATCCGATTAAACTTCACTGTCAAGACCTTGTCATTAGTTGTGCCAGCAAAATGTGAACATGAACTGGGCTGTCAACAAGAAGAACTGGATTTGTGAGCGCTCACCTTAACACAAACGGCGCACTTTGCACTACACAATATTCAGCATCAAAATACGTCAGTCAAACCTCTGCTACTACCAAGCTGTAAAACATGTGTCAGCATTCAGTTTTCACCCAGAGGTTGCATCTATCGTATCAGTTTTATCAAATCACAGTCTTCATAGAGCGTATGTAGATGTACCACTTGCTATACAGATTTAGCCACGTAGCGGTACTATGAAGTAAGGAAGGTCCCTCAAAACACTTTTTGAGCAAGATTTATAAGGGCCTCACCGGTGCCTTCCGATACCTGAGCTCGGAGAGCTATATCAAGCTCATTTGTACCACATTGAGCCTGGTAGTATGCCCAACGGCAGGTGTTTTCGATGGAACGATACGAAGCATGCAGCTTGTGCAAGGTAACGTAGAAGGCAGAGAAAAGTGTTATCCTCGGGGTAATTTGTATATGAGGTACGGCTTGGCCGTATAGCTCTAGGTGAGGGTGCAAGTGATAATCGAGACTAGGAGAGACACTGTGATTGTTCTCATTAGAGAGCAAATCCGATGCCGCGTCGTAACTTTCTCGGTCACTCGTTATGCAAGATGATTTGACAGAACAAGTTGAAGGGGAATATTCTTGATGTGAAAATTACCAGTAAAAGCAGGTACTAGTATATGCAACGTGAAAGAGGAGAGAAGAGAAAAATTAGCGGCAGCTGAGGTGTCTGTGAGCATTTGATTTGTGCGGCCTTGTAGAAAGGCAAAATGATCCGGACCTTAGCTGAATTTCCAAAATTCAGAATGGGATCTGACAAGGTTTGTCTTTACGTTCACATTACACTATTAGCTTGCCCCCCCCCCCGGCTTGAAGCAAAGCCCAGAGTTACCGAGGAGAAGTACATTGAAATTTCACATTTTGTTCTGGGCATACGAGGGTAAAGGAATTAGGTAGACTTTTTTACAGCTTTCATGCTTGCGACATCAAACGTATAGTGTTTTGCTGCGCTGAAGCGCAGAGAATGGACTCTCACGTACGCCTCATGCGGAATGAGAGCTTTAAGTATGAGACTTCGTTTGTTCTAGTGAAAAGTGACTGTTGCATATTAATGAGTTTATTACAAAGTTTTATAGCGACTTCATCCTAGTTGAGATGCGAGAGAATATTGGTATCAAATCAAGACGATCTTCATTCATTTGTTATAAATGCTAGTCTCATGTTGCTTTGGACAACAAATTAAATATGTTCTTGATGTTAGAGCAAAGCCTATTATGTCAAAATCTTAGTGGCAAATTGTTTTGCATCATTTAGCAGAAAAGATTAGCCACTTACATCAAATTCAGCAATGTAAAACGCTCCAAAAGGGTTGATACTCTGTAAAAAAGGTTTAGATATATTTACTATCAAGGGCTGACGCCTGCTCAATGACAGATTAAAATTTGGCTAAGTGCTTTCTTTAATCCTTTCCTTTGTTACTTTACCATCTGATTTCGACATAAGACTCGATATTAACGACGACGCAAGTGAACACCTCATAATGCGCGACCAACAACTTCGACAGCCACATAGTTCTTCTACGCCTGTAGTTACGTATTAACTTGCAAAACATCTCCGTCTCTAAACGCAATCACACCACAATGCCTAAAATACTGTGTTTTACAGCTCGCGAGCTTGATTTGTATTCAGTATTGGCGACAAGTGCATTCAGACATCAATGTATATGGCTTTCGATAATACAGTCTCCGTTTAGTATTAAAGTTTTTATCCGAGTTATCCAGTTGCATTTGCACAGGTAGAGCTGGCGTTAGTTCAACCATCTTAGCATATACTAGATACCGGGAAGCTTGTGTACTGTATCAGATGCGGCGACAAACGCGGGATTTATAATTGAAAGACACGTTATTGGCCGACCAGCCCACGGATATTCAATTTAGCAGCACTACGGCACGTTGCCGTATCCAATGGTTGAGAAACTCTTTGGCACAAAGTACTGCAGTAACAAACACACAGAGTTGGGTCGCTCCACCCGGGAGCAGAACTGAGAGCCTCCTAGGTGACTAAGACTGTCAACGTGCTCTGCTTTTCCATTTTAATGTTAAATGATGCTTAATGCGTATGTTTTACCGCATCTCGTAATAAAACAACTTTTATATCTTGACGAGCGATTAGCAGCCCCAGTATACGTGCACCTCTCCTTTAAGGAGCCCCTTAAACACCAGTACTTCGGCACTTGTAAACATTCACAAATATATAAAAGTGCGATGTGCATTAAGTTTATTTGTCTAATTGCATTAGAACAGTACAGTACTCACCCCATTACAGCACCAGCTGGTAGCTTTCCGCCTCCCTTCTAAGTGGCAAAGCCAGCATCCTCATAAGACTCGAGCGTCATTGGCACATTGCGCTCGGTGCTACCGCGCACTTGAAGCCGCATAACTTTGCCATCTTTAAGATAGTGGTATATCGCTTGCCAGCTTTCAGTATCGTATACATAGCGCATGTGTCTGTCGCGTTTCTTTGCGAATCGAATAGCGATGTCTTGACGCGAGTAAATTTAGATTCATTGCAGACTATCAGCGAGCGAACGGAACAAAAGAATAGTCGGCAATATGAGTCCATGTTTTCTTTTGGGGTCTATTTTTGTGACCTCGTCGTAGGCGTCGTTACCACTAGGCGCGCGCGTTCGGTCTGTCGATGCCATACCGTACTCGGATATACGCGCACCAATAGCATCATTCCAATCGAGATCTTATGCGTGTGCGTAGACTGTTGTTATTCTTACACCGAGATACTTCAGGCTTTCTCTGAGATTTTTGATCAAAGACATTTCATTATAAAAACATTCAACCACCGCACCATCTTTTGCTGTGACAAGAGAGATTCTCAACGTACACAACGACAACTGTTAAATTACCGTCGTCAAGCTTTAATTACGGAATCTAGCCCTTCTTTGCTTCAAGTACGACTTTGCATTGGTCGCATCATGCGTCGTGAGTTGATCGTCTTTGATTTTCATAGCACTAGCAAATTGCAGCATAATTTCAAAAATTTCCCATCATGTTTACCTTGATTTACACATTCAAAATATTCACCGAGCTTTGCTGTCACCACCCGCGTTGCTTCAAGTACTAGGATTGTCTAAAATGTCGGCATGTTCATAGCGGCAGCCCAGGAAAACGCATGATGTGCGCCAAAAATAAGCTCAGTCTGAGCGCACCCACCCGCACTCTCTTCTCCCTTCTATAAAAAATCATCCTATGTATTTGCTTGATTATATTTCAAACGGTGTTGTACTTAAGCGTCAAGACTTCTTTACGCATTACCAAATTCCATTTTTCAACCTCCGTGTCGCGGATGTCCTTCGTGTACGTCTTCGGTTCCTCCTCTGACAGTCCCATCAATAAAATTATACCTTGATCAAGTTGTTTGAGTGGTATGTGGAGAGACCTCTCACGGTTCACATCGACCATTCCCATTTCCTTGCTGGTGATAGATTCTTTCGGGAGCGTTCCTTATGAACACCATGTCACTCGCTTTACTTATTTAAGGTAGCCTCGTTGTTCGTGACATGCTCAGTCGCAATAAAGGTTTGATCTTATAACTTGTTAAAAAGATGCTGTTTGCAATTGTAGGTAAGCTCAAAAGCAAACGTATATATAGGCCCTTCGTTCGAGCCAGCAACGAAATTGCTGTGTACTTTGCACAAAGAACGGTTTGAGTCAATGAGTCTGCGTTAACAAATGAGCAGTGATGGGCTCGCGAGAAATTACCAGTTGCGGAACCTAAGGTGACTCAGTCTGCTAGTTTACTCTACTATTTCAAAAGTACATATATTTAGGGTCAATGCTACTACTGTAAGTCTAGCGAAAACGTGCTACGACAACATCGTTAGGCAACATACTCGTGTATTGGCGTTGAAGCAAACGGTATTAATTGTCAAAGTCGTTAGTCTCAATGTTGAGGTAGACTTTGCGACTCTGAGGTCGCTAATACCAGATCGTTCATATTTGCAATGGAAGCCCAGTAATCGAGAAGACGTTTGATCTTGTTTCGGCCTCATCTCTTCTCGGCATTGAAGTATACGATGTGACTGATAATCAATTGGAATTTGCTTTAGCGTCCGAAGTCTCCGTCAGCGCTCACATTATGGATTCTTGTATACCCCGCGCTGAAGATTCTCGAGTCGCAATTCTTATCAAATGGGATTTCGTTTCGGTCTCAACTTTATAACGATCAAGACCTCCCACGAAAAGATTTGCCGCAATAAAGTCACCACGGATCGTTTGAATGTTGTGGAGGAGTCTCCGGAAAACATTGCAAAAAAGCGCACTCTTATGGTCTTTTGATTTTTTAGTCAATCTCAAGTCTTAATCGAGACTATAGTTACATTAGTCTTCATCCATAATCACAAAAATACTACCTTCTCTCGTACTTTGGAGAGGACCAAATAGCAAAAGTTCTTAATTGCGTGCTGAGCACTTGCGAAACCTTCTTCGAACCAGTCAACAATCCAACGTGCGAATCTTTCCTCAACACCTGCTTCCGCTTCTGCGACACTCTTAAGAATTTAATGTTCGAATGCAGCAAACTTTGCGACTGACTGTATTTGTATTTGTCCTTCACCGCATCTCGGATTGCATCCAAATCTTCAACTACCGCATCAGGCGTTCTACCATCATACATGTCAAGCCTAATCGTGGACGGAACGTATCGTCTACGTCATTGTCCGCTTCTCCGAGCCTCAGGATTACCCTAGACACTCTCATAAACGTTACTAAGTACAATACACTGGTGTCCAAATTAAAGCTGCACAATTATCTGAATCAGTTAAGTTAGGAGGTGTCCTATCATTTTGTCGCAGTTGCAATCATTACACGTGGCGGTCTCGCATACCAGATTGACGCAAAATGAGTAGTGAAGTGCACAAATATATTGTAAAGTAAGCCTTTTTTTAAAGGTTACGGTGAGCTGAAAATATTGTTGAAATCAATTAAACTTAATCTGGGCTTAATGACCCGATATGACCAACTTATCTGCGGGTGAGCACGACAGGCAGCAACAATGCGATACACAATATCGCCAGATTTGTCGCCTTCATGCAGCGGCTTCGAATGAATTCGGTAATAGGCTTCGGAAGATACGCGGCGATCCGGAAAGACGTGGCAAGCTTCTTGTGCTCCACTTTATCATGAATTGTAGTGATGTCGCTGGCTGTTGGCTTCCCGACATCCTGCGGCGCTTGTAAAATCATCGCAGCGAACTCATTAGGAAGTTGTTGCTCTGATTCATTGTGTCCAGTGGCCTTTACTTGCTCGTCAAGAGCATCACCAACCGTAACGAATTTCTCGACAACGATCTCATTCGCAAGCTCCTTTGGACAAGATCGTACGGCAACACATTCCGTGTTGGCTTGCTTTGTCTCATCAACGGCAACTACCCTTTCGTCTCTCTCGTCCTCCGCCGTCTTCTTTAAGATATCAGCTTCGTCTAAGGCAGCAGGCATATCCGCTTCAATTTCTGCTTCGATTTCGGTAATTGCACTCTCTGATATTCCGATTTCCTCTAAGGAAGTAGGTACCTCCGCTTCTGTCTCTGCTTCGAAATCATCAATTGCACTGTCTGAGATTACAGTTTCCACGGTGGCAGTAAACACCTCAGTTTCTGTCTCTGCTTCCAGATCGGCAATTGCACCCTCTGATATTCCGATTTCCTCTGCGGTAGCAGGCTCCTCCGTATCTGTCTCTGCTTCGTAAACGGAAATTGTCTCTTCGACTTTTCCAACACAAACGACCACTTCTGTCTCCGCTTCGTAGTCAGTAATTGTCTCCTCGACTGTCACATCTGTCTCCGATAATGCAGGCACCTCTGCTTCTATCACTGCTTTGAAGTCGGCAATTGCAGCGTCATTTAATACACCTTCCACTGTCACGGCAGGCGCCTCGTCTTCCGGGATTGCGTCGTTATCGGCAATTGTCTCTTCAGGTTTTTTAGCTACCTCTTTGACAGCAGGAACCTCCACCGCTACCTCTGCTTGGAAGCCGATGATTGTCTCCTCTACTGTCACAGCTTTCTCCGATACAGAAGACATTCTTACCTCAATCTCCTTTCCGTCATCAGCAATTGTCTTCTCCGATGGTTCCTGAATGACTAGATTAGCTGGCTGCACCAAATCTGGAGCAGCAACAGACAACTTTTCGTCCTTATTTGGAAATTTGAGCGTCATCACATCATCAACTTGTTCTGTAATCACCAGCTTTTCCTCATCGACATCTTTCTGAACACGACCAGTGTTGTCAGAGTTAGACGAAGTATCGTTGATCGGCTCGTCGAGACCACTCTCGGTGCTCGTGGAAATATCATCGTCGTCACGCTCGGGAGATTTAAGGTGGCGTGGTACTTTAAGAAGGTCACAAAGCAAAGTCTCAATTTCGGTGGGATAATCTTTAGCAGCGTAGTACGCAAGAACTTTCTGCAAAAACACTTCAAGTTGTTCTTGACGCTCCTCAGGCTTTGGAGTGAAGAAGAGTGTGCCCTTAGGCGGGAACTCGACATCAAAATCAGACGCTATGGCCTCGAGCTGACTATAAAACTCGTGAAACTTGCTGTAGCGAAGTCCAAGACGCCAGCGATGACCGTCCACCATCACTTCCGTCGTGTATGCATGAAAGGATGAGCGATAGAAGCCAGTGACGTGCGCCGAAAGGGTTTTCATGATCCAAGAACTAGATTGGATTCGCGTGTTCGAGCTTTAAAAATAAAATGATCGACATCACCGTCGCATAAAATTTTTACTAAAATTATGAACCAGCTGTTTACGATGGCTGCAAATGTCGTTACAGGATCATGTATGCATAGTATGCTCTTGCACTATGCCCAAATAATATAATTTATATGCTGCACATGGCGGGAAGAATCCATGAAAAAGACTTGTAGCAGCACGGAACCATTACTCGTTAATAACCTGATTCTATAATGCAGACCGTCAATGTAGAGCCGGTTTCTTGCCGTGGAAGAATCCATTGGCATCAGCTAAATAAAGTGGATCTTAATTCAATGGTTTTTGCACCAGAGTCAAGCGAAGTAATTGTAAACGACCAATCTCGCAACCTTCCTTTTCATTTGTACAGCATATATTGGGAAACTTTTCCAAAAGCGCATATTGATACATAAAATTTAAAGGTGTGAAGACTGGCACAGAAATAACTTGAGTGGTATAGCCTGCCGTTGACAGCGCTGGTGACAGCGAACAGGCCTTAATTTCAAGAGTGTAAATCATCATCAAGGCGCTCGTCGATTTCTGTATCGCCTACACAAACTTGAATTAGGTGTATTTTCCATTAATGATGCTGTAGGTGTACAACGAACCATTAGTAATGCACTGGGTGTGCCGTTAGTGTTGATACACATGCTATAGCTGTGTGGTGATTTACGTACACGTGACGCTCGTTTTATGAGACGCTCAGAAGTTACCAACGTAAAATGCCCTGATAAAGTAATCTTGATTAGTATTCGGTACAGATGACGGTAATGGGACTTCGTTAATGACTGCTAGCGTTACACTGTGTATTACGTCTGGTTACTGTGGATAATATAATACTCCGGAGTATATATATATGTATCTTAGATTTATCCCAGTTTTAAAATATATGTCACTCTTGAATCAAAGCAAAATGTATTGGTTATTCGAGAGCAACTCGGTTCCGTCCTAGGTGGAGTGCACAAACCAATCCTGTGTGCGTACATTAATGCGGACCTGTAAAGAAAGAGACATCTCGAAGCGCGGCACACGACAACCTCCTTGCATCACAACTCTCCACTTTTGACTCGCTGAACCTGTCCTTGTCTTGACGAAGGCAAGCTTCTCTGAGTGGGGTAGTAACCTGATAAATTTTCTAGCAAGATTGAGCTGCAGAACAATACACAATGAGCGTATAGTGAAGCTTATCGGTCAGTTTTTGTCGATTGAGAAATTGCGCGGTACATTTGAAACATTGCTGTGAAGGTAGACTGACGCAAAGAAATTCTGAATCTGATGGTAAAAGTAAATTCCCGCTTGGTGCTACGTCTCAATGAAGTGGCTCCAACACCAGTCCAACCCAACACGCCGAAAACGCACATTCTCAACTTCTGAGACATCGTAAGCACTTCAAGTGGTTTCGTAAATTGAATGTTTATTGAGAGAGAGAGAAAAAGGATTGCACGCACTCGAGCAATCGCGGAGTAAACCGCTGAAGAAGCCAACTCCCACTTCAATCAGACTGATAAGTATATCAAGCAAGCCATGCGAGGTTGCACGCCAGCAGCACTAGCCACTACCGGTGGCAAAGGCGACGATGTCGTATATTTATTTTTTGCCTATGTTTACCCATTTGAAATCAAAGATGAAGTGACCATTCTGCAAATGATAAACATTTTACTGTTGCTCTGTAACGAAATTACACGTACCCTGCTAACAGGGGTGTGTGTCACACGAGATGGGCATGGTGTGAATGCACTCAAACAAGAATACGGTATGTGGCTAGGTATCCAGTAGTTATGTAACGGGGTTACACGTACCCGTAACAGAGGTGTGTGTCACACGAGATGTGCATGACTGCACCCAAACAAGAATACGGTATGTGGCTAGGTAGCCAGTAGTTATGCATGAATTTAGATTTTACGGTATATACTTAGGAAAATTTATACATCTAAAATTAGGCGATTTAGCCACAGATAAAAGTAAATAAAAATCAGTTTTGCGTTTTAACCGAAGCGTTTATCAGCCTTTATTAAGGTACTAACTACTCTTGGAGGTAGCAGATTGCGATCCGATACACTCGTATCGGTACTTGTAAAGAACGAAAGGTCGGTGATTTGAATTACGCTTCCTCAAGCGCTAAGCTACGGTAGCCCCGCTGCACTTGGTAGCACTAGTAGTCAATCTACACTGAGTCGTTTAGACCGATCCTAGGGCATGCAGGGCAGGCGTAACAAGCTGATGTCCTTGCTTGGCCCTGAGGGCGTGCAACACCTTGTGGCGCAAGGC